>NW_016928679.1:18487-21560 GCF_001483705.2 Eufriesea mexicana
ACCCAAACCTAACAGATAGCCCAACCTGACATAGAAAACTTAACATAACGTGCCGCGGCCAATATTGCTGGCATCCACGGGTACCAGCAGAACATATTAGAGCACAGTATAGCGCCGAAGTCCACCGAATAGCAGTGTATAGCAAAGAAGTTAAAGATTCCCTCTCGAAACCTAACCAATTGTAAAAATACCACACGTAAGCGAACTCAACCTAACGTTCCGAGACCACTATAGCTGGCCTCCCCAGAGCCAAGTAGGTTATGCTGGACCACAGTTGGTCGCAGAAAGCCGCCAAATAGCAGCGTACAGCACAAAAGTCAAAGGTATCCTGTACAAACATAACCAAACCTAACCAAACCAAACGTAACGACGGCGCACAGCAGTGCGCAAAAGCCCATAGAGGAGCAGTGTGTAGCACGGAAGTCAAAGATATCCTAACTAGACACAACGTAACCTATCCTAACTAAATGTAGTCTAACTAAACCTAACGTGCGGCGACCACTATTGATGCCATCCCGAGAGTCGGGCAGAGTATAGTAGTGAAATTTAGAGTGCAGAAATCTACCGATTAGTATTGTATAATACAAACGTCAAATCTACCCTACCCCAACATAGCCAAACTTAACATAGCCGAAAGCAACTTAGCACATATTCTCGAGCCCAGGCCAATACTGCTGGCGTCCCCATAGCTCAGCAGAATATACTAGAGCACAGCAGAGCGCAGGAATCCAGCGATTAGCAGTGTATAGCACAAAAGTCAAAGCAATCCCCTCCTACCTAATCCAAACAAAGTATAACGAAACGCAACCTAACATAACCTAACGTGCCGAGACCACTATTTGCTGGCTTCCCCAGAGCTAAGCAGAATGTACTAGAGCATAGTAGGGCGCAGAAGGCCACCAAATAGCAGCGCATAGCATCAAAGTCAAAGGTACCCTAAACTAACGTCTCCTGACCTATCCTAGCAAAATGTAGAATATCTAAACGTAGCGAGCCGAACCCTCTATTGGTGGCCTCCACAGAGCATAGCAGAACATATTGGTGCACAGTAAATCGCAGGAAATCACCGAATTGCAGTGCATAACGCAAAAGTGAAAGCCGCCCTAACCGAACGTAGCCAAACCAAACCAAACCAAACGTAACATAACTCAACCTATCGTGCCCAGCCCACTGCTCCTGGCGTCCCCAGAGACAAGCAGATGCTAGTACAGCAATGCAGAGAGCATATATCGACCGAGTAGCAGTGTACAGCACAAGAGTGGAAGCCACCCTAACCGAACCGGATCTAATCTAACCTAACCAAATGCAACCTATCTCAAACAAACGTGCCACGAACGGTATTGTTGACTTCCGCAGATTCACACAGACGCTAGTGGAGCAACGCAATGCACAGATGTCGGCCGAAAAACAGTGTGTAGCGCAAAAGACATAGTTATCCTAACCAAACGTATCCAAGCCTAGCAAAGCCAACCGTGACATAGCTGAACCTAGCGCGTCGAGTCCAACATTGCTGTCCTACACAGAGCCTAGCAGAACATACTAGAGCACACAAGAGCGCAGTAATCCACCGCACTGCAGCCTGTGGCACATAAGTGAGAGATATCCCAACATAACCTCTCCTAACCTAGCCAAGCATTGCGTAACATAGCTAAACGTAACGTGCCGAGGATAACATTGCTAGCCTCCCCAGAGGCAGGCAGGGCATATTAGAGCAATGAAGAGCGCCGAAGTCCACCAAACGGCGGTGTATAGCATAAGCGTCAAAGCTACCCTATCCTAACCCATCCAAACGCAACATAAACAGACGTAACGTAATCCAACCTGACGTGCCACGAAAGCTATTGCTGGCCTCGCGAGAGCTAAGCAGAGTACAGAGGACCAATGTAGACAGCTGACATTGTCCGAACAGTAGCGGGCAGCAAAAATGTAGGAGGTATCCTAACCTAAACTGACCTAACATAACTTAATCGAACGTAAACAACCCTAACCTAATGTGCCTAGCCCACAATTGATGGCCCCCCCATCGCCAAGTAGGGCATATTATAGGAGAGTAGAGCGCAGAGGTCCATCGAGTGCCGGTGTACGGACGAAGGTCAAAGATATCCTAAACTAACCCAAAAGAACCTAACCTAACCAGCGTAACCTAACTCAGCCTAACGCGCCGCGACCACCGTTTCAAGTATTCCCAAATCAAGGCAGGGTCTATTAAATCACAGTAGAGCGCAGAAATCCACTCAATAGTAGTGCATAGCACAAATGTCAAAGCCACCATGTCCTAAGCTAACCAAACGTAACCAAACCGAACGCAGCCTGACACGACCTAATTTGCCGGGACCGCTATTGCTGGCCTCCGGGCGTCAATCAGTGCATACAAGAGCACGGCGGAGCGAACCAATCCCCCGAATTGCAGTATACAGCACAAAAGTTAACGGTATCTTTTCCTAACCTAACCAAACGTAACATAAGCGGACGTAACGTAACCGAAGCTGACGTGCCATGGCCGCTATTGCTGGCCTCACGAGAGCTAAGCAGAGTAGAGCAGAGCAATGTAGAACGTTGAAATTTTCCAAATAGCAGTGCATAGCTCAAAAGTCAAGGCTATCCTAAACAAGCCTATCCGAGCCATACATAACCAAGCGTAACATAACTCAACCTAACGTGCCGAGGGTACTTTCCTTTGAGTCCACAGAGACAAGCAGAGTGTGACAGCGCACAGAAGAACGCAGAAGTCCATCGAATGGCAGTGTTGAGCACAAATGTCGAAGCTACAGTGATATAGCACAGCGTTACTTAACAAACCAAACGTAATATAACCCAACCTACCGTGCCGCGTCCACTCTTCCTGGCTTCCCGGTGACAAGAAGAGTGTGACAGCGCACAATAGGGCGTAGGAGCCCATGGAATTGCAGTACGTTGCACAAAAGTCATTGCTATACCAGCCTAGGCCAACATATCCTAACACAACCAAACGTAATATAACAGAACCAAACGTGTCGGGACTACTGTTGCAGACATCCCCAGGGTCCTGCGAACATATTAGAGGAGGGTAGGGCGGAGAAATCGATAGAATCGT
>NW_016928680.1:0-4506 GCF_001483705.2 Eufriesea mexicana
TCCCCAGATCCAAGCAGAATATACAATAGCACAGCAGAGCACAGAAATTCACCGCATTGCAGTGCATAGCGCAAAAGTTAACCATATCCAGACACAAACTGATCTTACTTTACCTGCACAAACGTAGTGTATTTAAACCTAACCTGACGAGACTAATATTGCTGGCACACCCAGCGCCAGACAGAGCACATTAGAGTATATTAGAGATCAGATATCTGCCGAATAGCAGTGAGTAGCACAGGTGTCAAAGTAGCCTATCCTAACCTAGCCAAGCGTAACACAACCAAACGAAGCCTAACTAAACCTAACATGACCAGACCACTATTGGTGTCCCGCACAGAGATAAGCAGAATTTACTACAGCACAGTAGAGCGCAGAAGTCCACCGCACTGCAGTTAATAGCACAAAACCAGTAGATATCCTAACCTAATCTGACAAAGCCTAACCTAACCGAACGTAGCATAACTCAACATGACGTGCCGCAACCACTGCTCCGCAGAGGGACTCTCCATAGCCAAGCAGATTACAGTAGAGCACGGTACATCACAGGAACCCGTCGGATAGGAGTGTAAAGCACGAAAGTCAATGCCGTCCATACCAAACATAGCCTAATGTAGCCTAATCAAACGTGGGCTAACACAAAATAAAGTGCCGCGAATATTGTTGGTCTCCCCAGGGCCAAACAAAATATTGTAGAGCAGAGACGAGTGCAGAAATCCACCGAATAGCAGTGCATAGCACGAAAGTCGAGGATAACCTGACCCAGCTTGACACAACGTAACCTAACTAAACGTATCATAGCTCAAACTAAAGTGCCGAGACCACTATTGCTGGCCTATAAAGGGGCAAGCAGAAATCACTATAGCACAGTAGAGCGCAGAAATCCACCGAAATTCAGTGAACAGCGCAATGGCCGTAGATTCCCTGACCCAACCTGATATAACCTAACCTAACCCAACGTATCATAACCCATCGTGACGTGCGGCTACAACTGCTCCTGGCCTCCATAGAGACAAGCAGAATGTCGTAGTGCACAATATATCATAGGAACACCCGGCATAGTAGGGTAAAGCACAAAAGTCAAAGTAGACTACCCCAACCAAGCCAAACGTAACATAACCAAACATAACATAATTCAACCTAACATGTCTAGACAACTACTGCCGACCTCCACAGAGACTAGCAGAGCGTTCTTGAGCACAGTAGAGCGCTGGAACCCAGAGCAATGCAGTGAATAGCACAAAAGTAGAAGACACACTAACATAACCTGACCTTGCCAAAACCTAGCCAAACGTAGTGTAACAAAACATGGCGTGAGGAGACCAATACTCCTGGCCTCCGAAGGGCCAAGCTGAGCATATTAGGGCACATAAGATCGCAGATATCCACCGAATCGCAGTGAATAGCACAAACGTCGAAGTAGCAATTCCTAACCTAGCCAAACGTAACATACACAAACGTAGCATATCTCAAACCAACACGGTGAGACCATTACTTCTGTCCTCCGCGGAGACAAGCAGAAGGAACTAGAGCACAGTAGAGCGCAGAAACATACCGAATAATAGTGTATAGCACGGAAGTCAAAGCTATCCCGACCAAACTTAACCTAACCTAACCTAGCAAAACCTAACCAAACGTAACATAAGTAAACGTAGCTAAATTCTGTCTAACCTGCCGAGATCATTACTACTGTACTCCACACAGGCAAGCCGAATGTACTAGGGAGCAGTTGTGCGCAGAAACCTACCGCATTGTGGTGAATGGCACAAAAGGCGAAGATAGCCTGAAATAATTTAACCTAACCGAACGTAGCACCTCTCAACATAGCGTGCCGAGGCCACTGCTCCCGGCCTCCCCATAGCCTATCCTAATGTAGTAGAGGACGGTACGTCGCAGAAATACAACGGATAACAGTGTATAGCGCTAATGTCAAGGCTACCGTTACCGAAATTAACCCAACCTAATCTAGCCAAACGTTACCTAACTCAACGTAACGTGCCGGGTCTAATATTTCTGGCATTCCGTGGGCTAAGCAAAATTTAGTAGAGTAGAGTGCAGCGCAGGAATACACTGAGTAGCAGCGTATAGCGCGAAAGTCTAAGTTACCTGTCGGAGCTTAACCAAACCTAACCTAACAAAACGTAGACTAGCTCCACCTAACGTGCCGAGACTACAGTTGCTTGCCTCCGCAGACCCAAGCAGAAGGTATTAGAACACAGTAGAGAGCATAAATCCGCGGATAGTGGTGTATCGCACAAAAGTATAAACAATCCTATCCTCACTCTCAAACGTAACATAACCCAACGTAGTGTAGTTCATCCTAACGTGCGGAGGCCACTGTTGCTGGCCACCCCAGGGTCAAGCAGAAAATACTAGAGCACAGCGTAGTGCTGAAATCCACCGCATTGCAGTGTATAGCACATAAGTGAAACATACCCTGACCTAATTTGACCTAGCCTTACCTATCCAAACGTAGTGTAAGCAAACATAACGTGACGAGACCATTACTGCTGGCCAATCCAGCACGATAAGCACAGCGTACAAGACCACATTTGTACGCCGATATCCGCAGGATAACGGTATATAGCACAAAATGCGAAGCAACCTATCCGCACCTAGCAAAGCGTATTATAATCGTACGAAGCCAGACATATTCTACCGTGCCGAAACCACTACTGCTGGCCACCCCAGATCCAAGCAGAATATGTAAGAGCACAGTAGAGCGCAGAAGTCCGCGAATAGCCTTGTTCAGTGCAAAAGTCTAGACTACCCTTTCCTAACCTCATCAATAGAAACAAATTCAAGTGCAGCATAGCTCAACCTATCGTGCCGAAACCACAATTTCTGGCCTCCCCAAATCCAAGTAGAATATACTATTGCACAGCAGAGCGCGGAAGTCCTTCGCGTTGCAGTGGATAGCACAGAGGATGTGGATATCCTAACCTAACCAGGCCTAGCCTAGAATAATCGAACGCAGAATAATTCATCATGACGTGCCGCAACCACTGCTCCTGGCCGCTCCAGAGGGAAGCAGAATGTAGTAGTTCACCGTAGATCACAGAAATACACCGAATAACAGTGCACACCACGAAAGTCAAAAGTATCCTATCCAAACTTAGCCTAGCCTATCATAACCAAATGTAGCATAACACACTCAGACGTGCCGCCACCGCTATTCCTCGCCTCCCAGAGTCGAGGTGAGTATAGTAGAGCAATTCAAGGCGCAGAAATCCTCCGAATAGCTGTCTACAGCACCAGAGTCGAGGAAATCCTAATCGAGCCTTCCTGACCTAACCAAACGGAACGTAACCCTACTCAAAGCAACGTGTCGCGACCACAGTTCCGGGACTCCCCAGAGACAAGCAGATTGCAGTAGAGCACACTAGATCACAGAAATCCACCTGATAACAGTGCATAGTACGAAGGTCATAGCTACCATAACCAGACATATCCTAACCGAGACTAACCAAACGTAACCTAACTTAACCTAACGTGCCGCGGCCACTGTTGCTCGTTTCCCCATGTTCGAGCGGAGTATAGTAGAGCAGTGTAGATCGTGGAAATGCAGCGAATAGCAGTGTACGGCACAAAAGTCAAAGATGTACTAACCTAACAGGACCTAACCTAACCTAACCAAACGTAGCATAGCTCAACATAACATGCCGCGACAACTGCTGCTGGCCTCCAGAGACAAACTGAATGTACTATTGCACAGTAGAGCGCAGAAATCTACCGCATTGCAGTGAGTAGCACGAAAGCCGTAGATTCTCCAACCTATCCTGACCTAATCTTGCTTCACCAAAGGCAGCATAACGCAACATAACGAGCCGCGACAACTGCTCCTGGTCTCCCTGGAGCAATGCTGAGTTCAGTAGAGCACAGCAGTGCGCCGGAATTAACCGCAATGCAGTGAAGAACACAAAAGTCGAAGATACCCCAACCAAACCTGGCATAACTTAACCTAAAGGAACATAACATAGCTCAACATAAGTAGCCGCGACCATTGTTGATTGACCCACCAAAGCCGAATAGAATATATTAGACCACAGTAGATCACAGGAAACCAATACATAGTGATAGGGAATCCAATACATAGTGATGTATAGTACGAAAGTCATAGCAATTCTAACGAAACATAGCCTAGGCTAACCAAACATATCGAAACCTAACTCAAACTAATCGTGCCACAATCGCAACTGCTCGCATCGCCAGAGTCGACTGGAGTGGAGCAACGCAGTGCTGGCCTCTCCAGATCCAAGCAGAATATACTAGAGCACAGCACAGGGCATAAGTCCACCACACTGCAGTGTATAGCACAATAGTCAAACATATCCTGGCCTAAGCTGTCCTAACGGAACCTACCGAAACGTAGTGTAACACAACATAACGTGCAGAGATTAATATTGCTGGCCGTCGCAGAGCCATGCGGAACATGTTACAGCGGACGAGAAAGCAGAAACCCACCGAATATAGTGTATGGCGCAGAAGACAAGGCTGTCGTGTCCT
>NW_016928681.1:0-499 GCF_001483705.2 Eufriesea mexicana
TATAAGCTGCCATAGCATGGTGATTAGATCGCCTATCGCCTGCAATCTAATGGCAAGTACAGCCATGCACTTACCAGGGAATAAGTCTATTCAAAATCTATAATCTGTTATAGCACGGTGAAGAGAGCGCCTATCGCCTTCAATCCAATGGCATGCTCAGCCATCTGCTTGCCAGAGAATAGGACTATTCAAGATCTATAATCTGAAATAGCTTGGTGAATAGATCGTCTAACGCCTTCAATCCAATGGAAAGTATGTACAGCTACTTGCCAGAGATTCGGTCTATTCAAAGTATATTATATTTTATAGCTTGGTGAATAGGTCGCCCAACGCCATCAATCCAATGCCAAGTACAGCCATCTACTTTCCAGAGAATAGGTCAATCCAATATAAATAACCTGTTATAGAATGGAGAATAGATCGCCTAACGCCTTCTAACCAATGGCAAGAACAGCCATCTACTTGCCAGAGAATAGGTCTATTCAAAATCTATAATCTG
>NW_016928682.1:0-1198 GCF_001483705.2 Eufriesea mexicana
AGGTGCTCGTCGAACTTCCAGTGGCTATCGTGGACGAGACCGAGATATTCCATCCGATCCCGTATCATGACCACGACGTTCCCCACTCGCATTCGTGATTTGGACGGTTTCCCGTGGAGCCGATGGCAAAACCACATTTCCTCTGTCTTCTCCGGGGAGATACTCAGCCCCAGCCGCTGGATGATATTCGCGACGAGGGCCACGCCGCTATCCACGCGCAGCGTGGCCTCCACCCTATACGACCCGGCGGCCATCACCAGCGTGTCGTCCGTGTAAAACGTCAGGATCTGGCCGGGGGGGGGGGGGGGGCCCAAAAAAAGATCCCTGTGGTACCCCGCAGTTCGTCGCCCGCACGACGGTCGAGTATCGTCCAGGGTACTCGATAGAGAGCTCCGCTAAGTAGCCGCCGAACACCGCCATCATGTAATGGGGAACCCTGTGCTACAACACGGCGCACCGGATAGCGTCCCAAGGCAGTGTGTTGATGTCGTTGGCTATGTCCACACCGACCGCCAGCACCATCCCGCCCCGGTCAACTGCAGCCTCCGACAGCGTACGAACGCGCTTAATCGCGTCAATCGTCGACCGAGCCGGCCGGAATCCGTACATGCTGCCGCTGAGATCGGGACCCACGTCCGTTAAATACTCTCGGAGGCGGGCAGGTAGGATGCGCTCGAAGAGCTTGGCCGCCTCGTCGAGCAGGAATATCAGGCCGGTACGCCTTCGGAGAGTCCGGCGGCTTCCCTGGTTTCGGGATAAGCACGACCCTCGCTTACATCCAACTTGCCGGGAAGCGACCGCTCCTGCGGCAGCTGTCGAACAGACTTCGCACACGGTCACCCCACGCCTCCAGAGCCAGTGCAAAAGCTCGGCATGGATGCCGTCCGTTCCGGGTGCGGTGCTCCTCGCCCCCACCATAACGACCGCACAGCCCAGCTTCTCGCGCGAGATCCCAGGTTGATGGACGATCCGACTACTACCGATCGCTCTGCAAAGGGTTGCAAACCCTCCTCCGCCAACACCAGGAAGAGGGTATCGATCACCCGCCGCAGGATCACGGGGTCCGTACGCTCGGTTACGGGGGGCGCCCATGCACTTAACTTCGCCATTACTAACTTATAGGGGTATCCCCACTGATCGCTTTCGAGCGTCGCGAGGAGTTCGTCCCATTGCCGAGATTTGTCTCTCCGAACCTCCC
>NW_016928683.1:0-737 GCF_001483705.2 Eufriesea mexicana
CACTGCTACATGGAGGATCTCTGCGCTGTGCTGTGCTCTAGTACTTTCTGCTTGACTCTGGGGCCAGCAGGAGTGGTCCCGGCACATTAGCTTGTGCTTAGGTACGTTTGCCTTTGTTACGTTTGATTATGAAAGCATATTATAGGTTAGAGTTTTGATCCGCACGCTGCTATTCGGAGGATGTCCGCGCTGGACATTGCTCTACAATACTGCGCTCGACACAGGGGAGTAGACCATTACTGGTCCTGACACGATACGTTATGTTACGTTTGGTTATGTTAAGTTAGGCTAAGTTTGGTTAGGATAGCTCCGACTCTCGTGCTATACACTGATGTGAGGTGGATTTCTGTAATCTACTGTGCTCTACTGCATTATGATTTGCCCTGGGGGGCCTAGAGCAGTGGTCGCAGCACGTTATGTTGGGTTACGCTTCGTTCCTTTAGGCTAGGATCGGTCAGGTAATGTTAGGATATCTTCGACTCTTGTGATATTCACTGCGATGCGTCGGATTTCTCCGCTCTACGTTGCTCTACCATAAATAGCGGCCGCGGCGCGTTAGTTTGAGTTAGGTTACGATTGGTTAGGTTATGTTAGGTGAAGCTTGGTCAGGATAGCTTTGACTTTCGTACAATACACTGTTATTAGTACTCCTGTGATCTACTGTGCTCTACTAAATTCTGCTTGGCCATGAGGAGGACAGGAGCAGTGGCCGCTGCACGTAATATTGAGTTATGCTG
>NW_016928684.1:0-341 GCF_001483705.2 Eufriesea mexicana
CTCTCGCCTGGCGAATGAGCGAAGTCTTGGAGGTATCCGGCGTGCGGATTGCGGTTCCCACCAAAAAAGCGGAGCTGAGGGTGACAGGGCTCGACGACTCTGTCAACCCCAGCGAGATGGCCGCTGCCCTGTCCAGGGTCGGTGATTGCACCGAGGAGGATATGAGAACCGGGGTGATCCGTTCTTCCGCTTCGGGGCTGGTCTCTGTATGGGCGCAGTGTCCCCGCGCGGCAGGGAGAAAGGCCTTCGATCGCGGGCGGATCCTCGTCGGCTGGACCTCGGCCCGTATCGTAGGCATGGAGGCACGGCGCCACCACTGCTTCCGTTGCCTTGCGCCCGGT
>NW_016928685.1:0-252 GCF_001483705.2 Eufriesea mexicana
AACGATAAAGATTGTGGTTGGACAATTCAATTTTATTGACATTTTCGTCTAATATGGTGGTGAAATAGCTTTCTCGCATATATAATTTGGATACATACTATTGGCGTGCTATGGGCATTGCAATGCAATAGAATCTTCCTGGAAAACTCAATTTTATTGACATTTTCGTCTATTATCGTGGTGAGCTACCTTTGGTGCATAAACAAGCAGGGTAGATTCTATTGGCGTGCTGTAGACATTGCAATGATATAG
>NW_016928685.1:279-497 GCF_001483705.2 Eufriesea mexicana
TATTGACATTTTCGGCTAATATAGTGGTGAGATGACATTCTCGCATAAAAAAGGATGAATGATTCTATTGGCTTGCTATAGCCTTCGCAATGCTATAGATTCTGGATGGAAAATTCAATTTTACTGACACTTTAGGCTAATATCATGGTGAGTTGACTTTCTCGCATTAATAAGGAGGAAGGATTCCATTGGCGTGCTATATCCTTTGCAATGCTATA
>NW_016928686.1:0-666 GCF_001483705.2 Eufriesea mexicana
TAACTCACCACGATATTAGTTGAAAATGTCAATAAAATCGAAACTGCCAGGCACGTTCCATATAATTTCAATGGATATAGCACGCCAAAAGAATCTTTCCTCCATACTTATGCAAGGAAGCTTGCTCACCACGATATTAGTCGAAAATGACAGTAAAATTGAACTTTCCAGCCAGATTCTGCAGCATTGCAATGGTTATAGCTTTCCAATATAATCTTTCCTCCTTGTTTATGCAGGAAAGCTAGCTCACCACGAAATAAGTCGAAAATGTCAATAAAATTAAACATTCCAGATCGATTCTGCAGCATTGCAATGGATATAGAACGCCTATAAGCACGCCAATAGAGTCATTCCCCCTTATTTATGCAAGAAAGTTAACTAACCACGATATTAGTCGAAAATGTCAATGAAATTGAATTTTCATTGCAGATTCTATAGCATTGCAATGGCAATAGCACGAAAATAGAATCCATCCGCCTTATTTACGCATGAAAGATTGCTCACAACGATATTAATGGAGAATGACAATAAAATTGAACTATCCAGCCCGATTCTGCAGCATTGCTATGGCTATAACAGGCCAAAATGATCTTCCCTCCTTACTTATACAAGGAAGCTGGCTCACCACGATATTAGTCGAAAATGTCAATGAAATTGAATTTTCCA
>NW_016928687.1:0-1111 GCF_001483705.2 Eufriesea mexicana
TAGTCGATATTGTTAATAAAATTATATTTTCCACCCAAATTCAATAGCACTGCTTTGGCTACAGCACACGAATAGAATCTTTCCTCCTTATTTATGCAAGAAAGTTAGCTCGCCACGATATTATAAGAAAATGTTAATAATATTTTTATTTTACAACCAGATTCTATACCATTGCAATCTCTATAGCACGCCTATAGTTTCTTTCCTCCTTATTTATACAAGAAAGCAAGCTCACCAGGACAACAGTCGTATATGTGAATAAAATTGAAATTTCCATACAGTTTCTATAGCACTGCAATTGCTATAGCACGCCAATACAATCTTTCCTCCTTATTTATGCAAGAAAGTTTGCTCACCACGATATTATTCGTAAATGTCAATAAAATTGAATTTTCCAGCCAGATTCTGTTGCACTGCAATGGCCATAGTACGCCAATGGAATATTTCCTCCTTATTTATGCAAGAAGCTTAGCTCTCCACAATATTAGTCGAAAATGTCAATAAAATTTTTATTTTCCAGCAAGATTCTATAGCATTGCGGTGGCAGTAGCACGCCAATAGCATCTTTCCTCCTTATTTAGGCAACAAAGTCATTTCACCACGATATTAGAAGAAAATCTTTATAAAATTGGATTTTCCATGCAGATACTATAGAGTTACAATAGTAGTTGGCCAATAGAATCTTTCCTCCTTATTTATGCAAGAAAGTTAGCTCACCATGCTATTAGTCGAAAATGTCAATGAAATTGATTTTTCGAGCCAGATGCTATTGCACTGCAATGGCCATAGCACAAATAGAATCATTCCTCCCTTTTTATGCAAGAAAGATAGCTCACCACGATATTAGTCGAAAATGTCATGAAAATTGTATTTTCCAGCAAGATTATATAGCATTGGAATGGCTATGGCATGCCAGTAGAATCTTTCCTCCTTATTTAGGCAAGTGGGATTGCTCACCACGATAATAGTCGAAAATGTCAATAAAATCGAATTTTCCAGGCAGATTCTATGGACTTGCAGCGGCTTCAGCATGCCAATAGAATCCATCCTCCTTGTTTATGCAAGAAAGTTAGCTCACCACGATATTAGTAGAAAATGATAATAAAATTGG
>NW_016928688.1:0-10429 GCF_001483705.2 Eufriesea mexicana
TACGATATATAATTAAAACGTATGAGTCCTATTTTTTCTTTTTTAATTTGGATACCGCTATGGATAATAATGTATAAATATTCGGTTTCTAACTGAAGACTGTGGAGCTCTGAAACACGGCAGGCCCTTTTAAGCCCTCAAAACCGCCCCTTGAAGTCCAAAGGTCGGTAATGCCCTGCAACCTTCAACAGGCATGTCGTCATCGTTGCATGGGCGTAGCTGGCTTCCAACATTTGTGAACCGTTTTCGACTTCCTGAAGAATGTCTATTGCGATTTGCCTGTGTGTTAAGTTGAGCGTAATGTTACAGGTGCTAGAATTCGCGCTAGTTGAATTAGGGAGTGCTCCCGTTACCAATCAGCCTAATTTAGTTTTTTGCAATGTAACAGTGGTATCCGTTACTGTAAATTTTCCGATTGCGAGTAGTTTAAAGAATATTTCAGCCCCGAGCAGTCCGTCTATGGTGCCAGGGCGGCAGAAATCGGGATCTGCTGATCGGGATCTCGGGATGTGTGAAGGTATTTTTAATTCGCGTATTGCTTGCCTGGGCACCGGGTCAGTAATCTGAGGTACTACTAGTAAGTGTAAATTTGCCGAGAATGAGTATAATCTTGATTTCATTGGTGTAGTTACGGATGTGTCTATGGTTGAGATTACGCGATTTATATCGATTACCGGTGTTTTAGTTTGATTGCGAGGGAGACCGAGTTGTGTAGCTAGTTCTTCCGTAATGAAATGTGATTGTGAGCCTGAATCGAATGGCACCCGGCAGGTGCGGAAGGATCCTTGACTGTCCGCGATTTTGAATAATGCTGTAGATAGTAGAACTTGCGAGGGTATATTTACGGATGCGTGTAGTGTTTTTGTTGGAGCTGGTGTGGTTTGATTTGGACTTTATGTTTCGACGTGTAATATTGTACGGTGTTTTTCTCCGCATTTTCTACATCCTCTTACGAGGCACTTGTCTGTGCCGTGGTTTGCGCGAAGACAGTTATGGCAGAGTCTTGTTTGTCGTATTATATCGAGTAGATGTGTTACGTCTGCGTCTAGAAGTGTCGAATAACAGGGAGTGTAATGCGCCTTTTGGCATACATTACACCGGACTGTGATACTGCTTGGGAACGCGTTTATTCGTTTTGATTGGGTGGAGTAGTGTTGTGTTATCCATCGGTTGTATGAATTTTGTGGTGTTACCGTTTCTTGAATTGGCTATTGTAGGGTTTTATGCGTGTCGAATCGTGAATCCCCCAACAGTTTATGGCGGTTTTGTAAGAATTCTAATAATTCATTGACCGACGGGAATGCGTTCCCTAGCGTATGTTCTTTCCATTTGAGCCGCGTTTGCTCGTCTAATTTGGACGTTATGACGTAGATAGAGTATGCTTGCAAAAACGATTTGTCTAGCGCCTCTAACGCCCGGAAATGTTTCGTAGCACAATCGACCAGGTCTCTTAATGTACTCGGATTTGACCGCGTGCATTGCGGCAGCTCGAATATTGCCTTTACCCGATTATTTACGATCGCGGTGGGATTATTATAGTACCGATCGATAATATTCCACGCGACTGAATAATTGGCCGCGGTCGTTTCGAGGGATTCAATTTTTTCAGCGGCTTTACCTACGAGGCATGACTTTAAGTATATTAGTTTTTGGGCATCGCGAAAGGCCGGATTATCGTGCATCGCTGTTATGAATGCGTCGGCAAAGCCAGGCCAAGCCTCGTAGGAGCCACTGAATTTCGGCAAGTGCATTGTCCGTAGTTTTATGTTTAACTCGGAATTCGTCATTACCGGAGATTGCGCGATTTCTATTGGTCGCGTTGGTCCTGAATCGGTAGACAATCCCCGTGACGCGAACATTCCCTTAGCATTCGTGAACAGGCCGAAATACTCATCCTCGATCTGTTGCCGTTCGGTGAGGCACGTTTCGTATTCATCGGGTGTAAGATTCTCAATTTGATCTTGAGGCACGTCGTATGTTTTAAATGTGTCTTTCAAGCGCTCGATTCTATCTGCTGATGATTTTAAATGTTCGCCGTCCACATCGCGATACGAGTCTAGCAATTTTCTGAACATTGTGAAACGCGATTTCACTCTCGCGCGCTGCTGTATCAATTCGCGCATGGTATCCTCATTTGCGGCCATTTTTACAGAGTTATGTTAATGGCGAGGGTGCGGTTGATAGGTTGACGCTTCCTGCGTTGCTGCGTCTGATGCTGTTTTTGGAGACTGTACCCCTGTACAGTTGAGTCTCGAGTTGGTGGTTGCTGCAGCATTGGTGTCTGTGACCCTGTTGACTTTACGGCTTCACTGACTATGGCTGCGTTGATTTGTGCAGAGGTAGTGCACCTAGCACTGATGATTCTGCGATTTGGCTTGTTTCCGAAGAATGCTATGCTTCCTGCACAGCCGAATCTTCACGTTGCTGTGTTATGGACCCAGATTTCCAAGGCTGGATCCGGCTCAAAGGACCAAAATGTTTTGCCGCATGGTTGTAGGATGAGCTTCACGCGGATGTGGTAGGCTTTGGTAATTGTTGCTACCCTCTTCTCAGTGTGTAGCGTCACTTACGAGACACTGAGCACTTATGTTGTGTAATAAAGCGCAATTTCTGGTGTATTTACACTTTATTACACGTTTCGATGAGTGTATGAATGAAATGTGTGTATAGTGTATCTTCTCCGCCTTTGCCGTTTTTGTCTTGTTTCGTGTTGCGTTTTCTGTTTTCTCATTTGATGCGTTTTGACTTCTCCAACCGCCTTGTGTTTTCGTATTCTGAATACCGTCTTGTGTTTTCTGTATGACTGCTGACTACCGTCTGATTCTACGTTTTTGGCTTCTGACTGGGTGGGTCAGTCGCACGTGCGTCCCGTATGTTGGCTCTGATCTCAAGTATTACTGTCCCTAGTCCTTGTCTTGATTTATAATTTGTCGATTCAGAAGAGGGGAACGGCTAGGCGCGTTTTCCACTTATTATTGCCGTCGCAGCAGACAGAATGAATTGATTTCCTTGGGTAGTAAGGGGTAAGGGTCCTATGACGTCCATTGCGACTTTGTCGTTCGGTTCGTCCGGTGTGTCAGTTATAATTGCTTCTTCGCGGGGTCGAATACGCATTAGTTCCGTTCTCTGACAAACGTCGCAGTTACGTATATATGTTTGTATGTCCGTGCCTATGTTGGTCCAATAATATTGATCTTCGATCCAAACGATTGTTTTATTCTCTCCCAAGTGTTGGGCGAGGTCGTGATTTTCCTTGAGTATTTGCAGTTTCTCGTTTTCGCTGTATTTCCTGACGGGTTGGGACGCGAAATAAAGTTTCTTCCGTAAATAGGTGGATAGAAATCCTAACATGAGTTGGATCGAGATAATTTCATAGTTAGAAAAACCTTGGGTTAGTCCGACCTGGATTTCCGGGAGTTCGTGCATTAAATCGTGCAGAAAATGTGGCCATTTGGTTTCGTCGTAAGTGTTTGATCTTTCGGGTGATAATTGTAACCAATGGGGTCTGTTAGCCACTGACATTAGTGGGGCTGCTGTCGGTGTCTCTTTCCATTGCTGATAGCTCTTGGTTAGGAAGTCGATAAGAGGAGTTTCTTCGGAGCTAGATGGGGATGGGGTTTCCTCATTTTCACGAAGTGGTTCTTTGAAGGTTTTCGCGTCACGTATATTGATTTTGATTTTACCATGGAATGGTTCAATGGATTTTAGTTTGATCGGGTGAATAGGGAGGGGGGTGCACGATAGTGCGTACTGTGTTTTCCTTTTCCTTTTTATATTCTATATCGAATTCGTACTCTTCGAGTCTCAGTCGCCATCTCATGAGTCTCGAAGAGGGATCCTTAACATTCTTTAACCAGACAAGAGCTTGGTGGTATGTTTGTATAAGGAATGTTCTGCCTAATAAATATTGCCTAAGTCGCTTGATTGCCCATACCATCGCGAGTAGTTCCTTTTCTGTCGTGGTATAATTTTTTTTCAGCTGGGTTTAGGATACGGGATATGCAACAGCAAGGTAAATTATTCCGAGATAGTCCAGCTCCTATACCCTCATTATTAGCGTCCGTAGTTACGGTAAATTGTTGGGAGAAGTCAGGGTATTTGAGTATAGGGTCTTCGCATAGCTTGGCTTTAAGGTAGTCGAAAGCTGTCTGTTGTTCGTCAGTCCATCTGAATGGTTGGCCTTTCTTTGTCAGTATGGTCAACGGTTTTGAATGTTTGGAAAAATTATGGATGAATTTACGATAGTAACCTGTGTGAGTCCGAGGAATGATTTAATCTTGTGAGTAGCATTTTTGGGTCGCGTAAAGTCTTTGATTGCCTGTAATTTCTTAGGGTTCGGTTTTACTCCGTCCGTTCTCGCTATATGTCCCAAGTATTCGAGTTCGGGTTTGAGGAATTCACATTTGTCGGCCTGGAGTTTGAGTTTACCTTCTCTGAGTCGTTGGAAAACTATCGCTAAATTTCTGTTGTGTTCCTCTATTATGCTACCGAATATTATGATATCGTCCATATATACGAAACAGTGCTTTTCAATTAGTCCGCGTAATGCCCTGTCCATCATTCGTTGAAAGGTTGCCGGTGCGTTCATTAAGCCAAAGGGCATGCGACTGTAATGAAGATGTCCGTCCGTTGTTGAGGAGGCTGTGTACTTTTTACTGTTGGAGTTCATCAGGATTTGATGGAACCCAGCGGATAGGTCTAGAGCGGAGAAAAATTTTGCGTTGCCTGAGTGTTGAATGATTTTGTCTGCGTTAGGAAGTGGGTATGCGTCTTGGCCCGTCTGTTCGTTAAGTTTACGGAAATCTATGACGATTCTCCACTTTTGTTTTCCCGCCCCGTCGATCTTTTTAGGTACTACCCAAACTGGGGCGTTAAATGGGGAGTCCGATGGTTCTATTATGCCCTCTTCTAACATTTCATTAACTTGCTTATGGCATTCGGGGGGTTTGTAAGCTTTAATATTAATGGGTTTGTCAGTCTTTAATGTAATTTCGTGCTCAGTCAATCGTGTGCAAGGTAGTGGGTCTTGATCTAAAGTGAAAATGTCATGGTAGCTACCGATAATCTTAACTATTGGCTCCTTATAACTTGGCTCAATATGATCTGTTCTCAATTTCGAACTAAGGCTCTGAACACGAGTGGGGTCCGATTCATTGGTAACAATTTCACAATTTGTATTTATATTTTTGCGAACGCGAGTGACTTCATCTTTCAGCTTTCGGATTTGTGTGACTCTGGCTCCTGGTTGGAGTTCTAGTTGAAATGGCGTGGTCTGCAATGGCAGATTTTGGTTATCAAGTAGTAGCGAATCGTTGTTAATTTGATATTGATACTGTTTGAGGAAGAGAAGTCGGATTATTCCGTCTTCGATCAACGGAAAATTTGAAGGTATCACCAGGAAGGTATGGTTTTTGTCGAAGAGATTAAATTGCGTGGTCCTGTTTAGGTAATGTCTATCGTTGCCTAATAGTATGGTCTGTGGCTTAGTTAGGGTCGTGGTGGTGGTGATACAGTGTTCCTTGATCAGGTTTACTCCTGATCCTGTGTCCAGTAGGAATTTTGCAGGGTTTCCGTTGATCCTTCGTAGTCGGACGTGTTGAAGTTCTCCGGGGTTGAATTGACTCGGTGAATGATTTACTCTGGTCCTCTCGTGGTTCGATGAGGTCGTTTACTCGAGGTGGTAGTTTTCTGAAATGGCGGTATTGAAAATTTCGCAACTGGTAGCATTAGTTTCGGTGATGGCCAGGTTTTTGGCAGTGCTCGCACGTAGGTGGTCGCGGGTTTGGTATGTGTGGGCAGCTCTACTTAGTCCAGAGATTGAAGTTTGGAAGCGGGGTTTATGATGAGACGATGGCAGAGAGAGATTACCTCTAGACATCAAGGGTCTGGTTCCGTTTTCCTTCAACCATAGCTCTACATTCATTGCTCGTACTTGTGCTGCTGCTAGTGATTTTGGGTTACAAGCAAGTACTGCTAGACTGTTCCGTCCCGGAGAGCGTGTTTAGAATATGATTTTATAATTAAGGCTTACACTTTTAACAGACCTAACGGTTTATTTTATATTTTATACCGCGACTGCAATTTCGGAGGTTCGATGCGCCTCAACGCCGTTCTAGCGGAATAAGTTTACAAAGGTAAAGCAAAATTAGGAATTTTACTAGTACCAGACGCGACAGATGGGACCCACTTGTGACAGACCCAACAACGACAACAGACGGACGGCACTTATAAATCACGTCATTGACCATCAGAAATCGGCTCCTTGACAGTTTCCTACTCCTTAGCCAAAGATCCTTATGTCACACCCTCTGTCCAATTAAAACTCTTTACCTTTCCACCACCAACATCTATTTTACCCAATCAGAACTAAACTGGAGAAAACACCGGACCGAACACGACGAGACAGGACATGGAGCAAAATCGAGAAGTCAGTTCGTCTTCGGCACCGATCCTTAAAACATCTTAATTACACATACAAACGCGTGTTCGAAACGGTACTCCGTTAACGTCTACATTATAACTATTCTACGTTTTTCTGTAAATAAACACTCTCTTTTGACCACACACATTCTGGATCCTTATTATTACAACTAATCACGCAATATTAATTTGACGCGTGATAAGCGTTCTTGGAGATCGAAGAGATTCGATACCGTAGGACGCTACATAGACCAATTTCTTTTTGTAGATTTGCGATGTATATGTGGAGTGCTTCTTCGTTTGCTTCTTGTATGGCGATGCGGCGTGAGGTTGCTCCCTTATAGCGGCTTTGTACTGCATATTGTAGTTCGCTGTGGTTTTGTCGGAAACGGTTGGAAAATGCCTGGACACTATCGGTGGAGCCTTGCATGGTGCTGCGAAGTCCATCTCTACAGCCGTTTACGGTTACTGGTATAGAAACCTGAGTTCGAAGTGCATCGAAGAGTTCGGCATACGTGTCGATTTTAGTGTAACGTATGCTACGTTCGCCTTGACCTAGTACCTTTTCTGCCAATATGAGTTGGAGTAATAAAGCGAGTTCGGCGCAGAAGCTCCTAGCGAGTTGTACCTTTTTGATAAAATCTTTAACGCCCATGTCGTCTCTACCATGTAGCGGTTCGATGATTCGTATCATTTCGCAGGCCTTACTCATTGTATTGTCGGTTATCGGTGGTTCGGTGGATGGATAGTGTCTATCTTCGACTTCTTCTGCATCGACATCTTTTTCGTCGGAGGAGGTTACGTCGGAGGTGCGTCGCTCGCGCTCAGAGTGGTTAGGTACGCCTATCTGTGTAGTGAACTTACGAATTTCCCTGAGCTGTTTTTCGAATGTCTCCTCCAAGGGTATCATGTTACGGGTGGAAGTTTCTATTCTTTTCTCTTGTGCTGCTTGTCGGGCTTCCGCTTGGCCTTGGCGCGTTTGCATTTGTTGCAGTTGCTCGAGTATGGCATTTAAGACGCCTTGTGCGTCTTGTTGTGGGGAGTTGGTTTTTGCTTGATTCATGTTACGCTCGTTTGATGGTTCGTCGTTCGGAAAAGGATAGGCGCGAGTTTTCGATGTTTACGAAATGAGTTGTTACCTGGTTCTTTTGATCCGCAGCGTCCAGAGCGGTTTGGCTCTCGTAGTCCCTGAGTCCTTAGTTCCGTAGAATAAGGTGGTCAGTTTAGTCGCATTCGAATAGCTTCTTAGTGGATCCTGGCAGGATCGCCAATTTTGTCACGGGAAAGGAGTTTTGAGTTTAGACAACTCCCGATGACGATAAAGTAGAGATGTTTAAGGGTTCGTACATATTGCACCTTAGTATCAATAGGTCTTTACCAATAGGAAAATGGAGGTAGGGTGTTTGAGATTAGGTTTAAAATAGGATAATCGAGATGGGATGTTTAGGAAGAGGGTTGGTTCTATTATAAGATGTCTGGCGGCGTGGGAAATCGGAAAGGAGCGTGTGTGAAGAGGGTTAAATTTGAGGATAAGGAATCTATTTTTGGGTATGGCGCCAGATAACTATGCAGAAAGTTGATAGATTTAGGTAGGGGAGGTAAAGGATGAGGGTAAAATCAGAGGGGTTTATCACATGGTCGTCGGGCCTCGTCCTGGGGATGCCGCCTTCCGTCGTGCTGACTCGCTGGGCAACGCTACGTTCTCGAAGGCATGCAGCTTCTCGTCCGTCGTTTGGAAGCGTTGGATCTTTGCCTGGTTTCTTAAATTCTCGCTGGTGATGTCGTATATGACGTATTCGATGATTTCGCGCTCTGGCAGTGGGATTCTACTGGCTAAAATTATCTCGTCGTGGAGATAATCGGCGAAAATTTCTCCCGACTGCCAGGTGCGCTTCTCGAATTCCTGCCGTAGTTCTACGTGGTTTAAGTCCGCGGCGTTCTCCTGCGCGTAATACCGCCTGAGCGCTTTGTCCTTGAGCTTCCCGCATGCGAACGCCTTGGCCGTGTAGTCGTCCAAAGTATTGGCGCGAATAAACTTTTCAACTTGCTGTCTCGAATGGTCGCAGTTGCAGGAGCCGTCGTAATCGCTAACTGTATCTTTCGCGTCCCTCCATGTAGCGGCAGCAGATGACGTCGATGGACGCGGCTTCCTTCCACGCCGTGGCCATTCAACCTCACGAGTTCCAGTTCTCTCCTAAGGAGACGCACCTCTCTTTCGGTCACTTCATTCGTTTTAAGTAATAGTTCTCTTTCCGTGACCAGCGGCTGCACAGGGCGCGGCGGCGGACGTTCTGTCCGTACCGTCTCGACGGGTATGGTCTCGTTCCCTTCCGATGGTCCCCCTACGGCTTCATCCGTAAGGTCATCAACCAGCAGGTCGTCCTCGGTCACGCCCGCGTCCAGTAAGCGCGTCACAAGTACGGCTTTCGCACCGGTGGTCGGCATATTCAGGCTTTGTAATTTTTCCTTCATCGTTGCCACCGAAATTCGAGTGTTCATCTTCGATGCCTTTCTAATGGTACTGCGGAACTGCGTTGCACTAACTTGCACGTAATAGGATCACTTCGCCATCCCGCACGTAAGTTCGTAAGGAAAAAAACTAAGACGAAAATCCTAATTTCCGTAACTCGTAAGATCCACTCTGGTAGAGACGTAAGGTTCTATCCCACTTCTGAAATTGTAACGCGGGTACTACTAATAATCTAATAATCAGAACTGGCCGAATACTCTATATCGTAAAAACTCTGAACTGGCTAACGTCTGTCTCTCAATAACTCCCGATGGATCTGCCCATTCATGCCCATGTAACCTTACTTAAACCCATACATTCTATCTTCCATATACATGCTCTCTTTCCCAATCACGCTTTTCCACGCATTCTTCGTAGCCTTGCACTCAGTGGGTCACGTACCCCAAACATTTGCATACCTAACTTTCATAAATATCCCGTCCACACGATCCATGCGCACGGTCACTCATCCTTCCGCACGCACTCCAGATAATTTTCCTGACACTGGAGCCAGTCCCAAGACGGCTGTTTATATTCCTCTCTTTTCGGACTGGCATTTCTATATCCATTCTTATAATATGTAATTATGGGTCTTGTTAGTGTTTTGTAGCATAAAATTTTAATTGTTTTATGTAGGTCTTTGGAGTAAAATAATCTATTGTTTGCCAAGAACGCGTTCTTGGCTTTGTGTAGCTGGATGGTAATGTATTCGTTGAAGTTTAGTTTGAAGTCTAGGTGAATGCCTAGGTAGCGGACTACCTGTTTGTGAGGAATTGTAATGTGTGCGTTGTCTGCGGTGTGAATTTAGAATTTTTTTGAATGATTGCGAACGTCTGAGCTTGCCCCTCTTGTTGGAGAAATGTGTGGCCTCAAGAGTATTGATTCGCATTTTGCCGGATTTATTTTAAGTTTCCATGTTTCGAAATAGTTACAGGTTTTGGTAAATAGAGTTTGGAGATCTTTCTTTATGAGGGAGGGTCGGTTTCCTTTTACATATATTAGCAGGTCGTTTGCAAATGCTATGGCCGTATCGTTAAGTTTGTATAGGTGTAGGAGGTCACTGGCGAAGATGTTAAATAGGGGGGAAGAGTTAACTGTACCTTGTTGCAGCCCGTTACGTATTTTGAAGTATTTAGAGGATCTGTTCTCGTTGTCTGTGACGTAGAACTGTTTGTCGTGTAGCATGCGCCATAGCATTTTTGTTAGGTGCGTTGGGACGTTCTTTTTGATTAATTTGAAAAATAACCCTTCAAGCCATACCGTGTCGAATGCTTTCTCTAGGTCTATGAAGCAAGCACCGACACAGTCTCCTGCGTTCCTGGCCCAACAGATGTCTGTAGTGAATTTATTTATTGCGTGGATTGTGGAGTGTTTGAAAGTTCCGTCGTGGAACAAGGAAGACCTGTTACGGTCTTCCAACAGCCAGGTCTTAGGGTTAAACAATTCGGCATCGGAATTTCCCGCTCCATGCCTTCAGCATGTTTGACTGCTTTACCTTTT
>NW_016928689.1:0-554 GCF_001483705.2 Eufriesea mexicana
AGAAGATACTAGAGGAGAGAAGGGCGCAGAAAGCCATTGAACCGCAGCGTATAGCAGAAAAATTAAAGCTACCCATGCCTTGCCTATGCTATGATTAACTAAACCAACGTATCCTGACAGAACCAAACATGCCGCGGCCACTACTTCTGGCCTCCACAGAGCCAAGCAGAACATATTTGAGGAGAGCGGCTCGCAGAGATCAACAGAATCGCAGTGTGCAGCAGAAAAGTCAAAGGTATCCAAACCTAACGCAAACTAACATAACATAACCTAACGTAGCCAAACTCAGCGAAACGTGCCGCGGCCGCTATTTCCGGCCAACCCAGTGCCAATATTTCCGGCCCACCCAGTGCCTAGAAGATTGGAGTAGAGCGACGTGGAGGGCAGGAATCCATTGAGGAACTGCGTATAGCTCAAAAGTCAATGATAACCTAACCTAACCAGGCCGAACCTATCGTAACCAAACGCAGAGTAACTAAACATAATGTGCCGCGGCCAACATTGCTGGCAGCCCCAGAGTCAAGCAGAATATTATTTGGCACATTAGAGCACAG
>NW_016928690.1:0-601 GCF_001483705.2 Eufriesea mexicana
AGCAGAGCATGTAAGAGCATAGTAGAGCGCCAAAGTCCATCGAATAGCAGTGCATAGCGCAAAAGTCTAACCTACCATGCCCTAACATATCAAAACGTAGCATAGGCAAACGTAACGTAGCCCATACTGACGTTCGACGAATGTTATCGCTGGCCACACCAGTGCTGAGCACAGTATAGCGGAGCAACCTAGAGCGCTGAAATCGTCCGCATATCAGTGTCTAGCACAAATGTCAAATCTATCCCAACCAAGCCCAACTAAATAATTCCGGATCCAACGCAACATAACTCAACCTAACTTGCAGCGTCCACTATTACCGACGACCCCAGAAAAAATCAGAGCGTTGTAACGCACAGTGCAGCGCAGAGGTCCACAGAATCGCTGTTCGCAGAAGAAAATTCAAAGATATCCAGACCTTACCCATGCCAACATAAACAAACCAAACGTAACCTAACTCAAACCAAAATGCCGCGGCCACTATTTCTGGCATCACAAAGGAGCATATTAATGGACAGTAGATAGGAGAAGTCGACCGAAAGGCAGTATATAGCACAAGAGTCAAGGGTACCCTATCCGAAGCTAACCAAACTTAACATAAGCA
>NW_016928691.1:0-3302 GCF_001483705.2 Eufriesea mexicana
GGATAGTAGTGTATAGCTTGGAAGTTGCATCTGTCCTAGCAAAACTTAACCTAACCTAACCAAACTAAACGCAACCTAACCTAAGCTATCGTGCCACGCCCACCACTGCTCGCCTACCCAGAGTCGCGCGGAGTGTAGTATAGCAATGTAGAGCACGGAAAAACACCGTGTTGCAGTGTATATCACAAAAGTCAAAGAAACCCTGAAAAAACCACCCTAACCGAACCCAACGTTACGTCACCTAGCACAACCTAGTGTGCCGAGACCACTAATAATGGACACCATAGAGCAAATAGAGCATATTAGATCACATTAGAGAGCAGATGTCCTGCGAACAGCAGTGTATAGCACGGAAGCCCATGCTATCTGATACTAACCACGCAAAGACGTATACAAAAGTAGCATAACATAACCCAACGTGCCGAGGCCACTCTTGCTGGAATTGCGAAAGCCAAGACGGGCATATTTGAACACATTAGAGCGCAGAAATCTGCGGATCGCAGTGTGTGGCACAAAGGTCTAGGCAATCCTAACCTAACCTCGCCAGATGTAACATAACCATACTTATCATAGCTCGAACTAACGTGACGAGACCACTATTCCAGTCCACCCCAGATCCAAGCAGAATGTACCAGAGCACAGCAGAGCGCAGAAATCCATCGCATTGCAGTGTATATCACAAATGTCATAGATATCCCAACCTAACGTGACCAAACTTGACGTAACCAAACGTAGCATAGCACATGGTAACGTCACGCGACCGCTATTGATGGCCTCCGTGAAGCCATGAAAATCATATTAGAGCAAGCCAGAATGCAGAAATCCAGCGGACAGCAGTGTATAGCGCAAAAGTCAGCACTATCCTATCCTAACTTATTCAGAAGTGACATAGACATACACAACATATTTGAACCTAACGCGCCGAGACCACTATTGCTGGCCATCAGATCCAAGCAGAATATACCAGAGCACAGCAAAGCGCCAACGCCCTCCTCATTTCAATTTGTAGCAAAAGAGTCGAAGATATACAAACCTCACCTGACCAAATCTAACCTAACCAATCTTAGCACAACTCAACATATCGTGCCGAGACCACTGTTACTGCGCTCCTCAGAGCCAAGCAGGATACACTATAGCGCACTGGAGCACAGAAGTCTTCCAAATGGCTGTGTATAGCACAAAAGTCAAAGTAGCCCATCCTAACGTACCCAAACGTAACAAAACCGAACGTAACCTAACTCAACCTATCATGACGAGACCACTATTGCTGGCCTCCACAGGGACAAGCAGAATGTACTAGTGCACAGTAGTGCCCATAAATGCACCGCATTGCAATGTAGAACAAAAACGACAAAGGTAACCAAAAAATACCTGACCTAACCTAACCTAAACAATAGTAGCCCAAACACACATAACGTGCAGAGACCAATATTGCTGTCCTCCCCAAGCAGAGCATATTAGCGCACATTGGAGCGCAGAAAGCTACCGAATGTCTTGGTATAGCATAAAGGTCAAATTAGCATGGCCTGACTGAGACAAACGTAACATAACCGATCCGAACGTGACAAGGCAACCATTGCAGGCCTCCACAGTGACAAGCCGAATATACTCGGGAGCAGTAGTGCGCAGATATCCACCGCATGGTAGTGAACAGCACAATAGTCGAAGATATCATAACCTAACATGACCTAACCTATCATACCGTAACTGATACTAACGTGCTATGGCCACTATTGCTCGCCAGCATAGAGCCGAGCGGGGTATAGCAGAGCAAAGTAGAGCGCGGAGGTCCATCGAATGGCAGTATGTAGCACAAGGGACGAAGACACCCCGACCTAACGTGACAAACATAGCCTAACCAAACGTAGCATTGTTCAACATAACGTGCCGCGGCAACTAATGCTGGCCTCCCCAGAGACCAGCAGAATGTAGTAGAGCACAGTTGACCACAGGTATCCACCGCATAACAGTGCAAAGCAGGAAAGTCATAGGTACCTTAACCAAACATAGCCTAACCTAACCCAACAGAAAGTAACCTAACACAACCTGACGAACCACGACCACTGTCGCTCGACTCACAGAGTCGAGGAGAGAATAGTAGAGCAATGTGGAGCGTAGATATCCATCGAATAGCAATGCACAGCACAAAAGTCAAAGCTATCCTCTCCTAACCTAACCAAACGTAACATAACTAATAGCAACATACCTCAGGCTAACGAGCCGAGATCAGTAATTGCAGGCGGTAGCACTAAAGTCCTAGGTATTCTCTCCTAAACAAGAGAATCGTAATATACCTAAATGTATCTTAGCTAACACTAACGTGCGCGACACTATTACTGGCCTCCGGAGAGCCAAGCAGAATATACTAGAGCACAGCAGAGCGCAGAAATCCACCGATTAACGGTGTGTAGCATAGAAGGCAATCCTGTCGTAACCCAACGTTTCCAAACGTAACATAACCAAACGATATATATCTCAACCTAACGTGCCGAGGACACTGTTGCTGGCCTCACCAGAACCAAACAAATCATGCTAGAGCACAGTTGAGCGCAGAATTCCGCCGAACAGCTGTCTATACCAGAAAGTCAAAGCAACCCAAACCTAACCCAAGCGAACGTAACGTAACCAAACGAAGCCTAACTCAACCAAACCTGCCTAGAACACAATTACTGGACACACGGATTCGTGCAGAGTTCAGTAGAGCGATGTAGAGCGTGGAAATCTCCCGAATAGCGGAATACAGCACAAAAGTCGAAGCTATCCTTACCTAACTTGGCCTGACCGAATGGCCTGATGAATATAACCGAACGTAACGTGGCACAACGTAACGTGCCGAGACCACTATTTCTGTCCTTCCCAGAGGCAAGCTGTTAACATTAAAGCACTGTGTCAGCAGAAATCCACCTAATACCAAACTATTGCACTAATGCCAAAGCTATCCTCTCCCAACCTAACCAACCGTGACATAACCAAACTTAACGCAACTAAACCTAAAAAAACTGTTGCTCTCCCCAAAGCCAAGCTGAACATGCTAGAGCGCAGCAGAGCGCGGAAATTCAACGAATACCAGTGTACAGCGCAAAAGTTAGAGCAATTCATACCAAGCTCAGCCTAAACCAGCACAACCGAACGTAACTTAGTCGAACATAAAGAGCCGAGACCGCAATTTCTGGCCTTTGCAGAGCCAAGCTGAAAATATTAACGCACTCTTACGGGCAGAAATCTACCTAATAGCAGACTATGGCACAAAGGTCAATGCTGCCATCTCCTAAGAAACCCAAACGTAGCATAACCAATCGTGC
>NW_016928692.1:0-1057 GCF_001483705.2 Eufriesea mexicana
GTCTAGGTATGCATATCTTTGAATTTTCTGCTGTAGACTGCGATCCGCTGGATTTCTGCGCCCCACTGACCTCTCATATGTTCTGCTCGGCTCTGTCGAGGCCAGCAAAGGCGGTGGCGGCGGGTCACGTCGAACTTGGTTACGTTTGGCTGTGTTGGGCAATGTTGGGTTATGCTCGGACAGCTACGACTTTTGTGATACGCACTGCAATTCTATGGACTGCTGCGCCCTTTTATGCGCTATCACGGTCTGCTTGTCTCAGTGGACGCCAGGGATAGCGGTCGCGGCACGTTATCGTTGAGTTATGTTACGTTTGGCTAGATAAGGCTTGGTTAGGTTAGAATGGGATAGCTATGGCTCTTGTCTGTGCACTATTATGCACTGGACTTCTGCGCTCTCCTGCGCTCTAATATGCTCTGCTTGGCTTTGCGGAGGAGATCAGTAGTGGTTGCGGCACGTTACCTTTGGTTATGCTAAGCTCGGTTATGGTACGATTGGCTATGTTAGGAAAGGATAGCTTTAACTTTGGTGCTGCATACTGCTATTCGTTGGATTTCTGCGATCTGCCGTGCTCGAATATGAACTGTATGTCTCTGGGGTGGCCACTAATACCGGTCGTGGCATGATTGTCTGTGCTATGTTTCGTTCTGTTAGCTTAGGTTAGGGTACGTTTGGTGAAGATGGCACTGTTTTTTGTGCTATACACTGTTATACGGTGATTTCTGCGCCCTACTCTTCTCTAATATGTTCTCCTTGGCTCTGGCGCGGCCAGCAGTGCAGGACACTGCTGGTTATGTTTAGCTATTCTAGGTTCTGTTAGGCTATGCTTGGCCCGGCTTGGTTAGGGTGACTTTGACTTTTGTGGTAAACATGGCTATCCGGTGGATTTCTGCGCTCCATTGTGATCTGATATTCTCCGCTTGACTATGTAGAGGTCAGCAATAGTGTTGACTTCGACTTTTTTTCTGGACACTGCGATTATACGGATTTCTGGGCCCGACGCTCCTCTATTATGCTCTGCTTGGCTCTGTGGAGGCCAGAAATACTGATCGCGGCA
>NW_016928693.1:0-883 GCF_001483705.2 Eufriesea mexicana
TTGTTATGTTACGATTGGTTGGGATAGGACTGGGTAGCATTGAGTTTTGTGCAACACACTGCTTTTCTGTAGATTCCTGCAGTGTACTGCTCCCTAATATGTTCAACTTGGCCATGGGAAGGGTAGTAATAGCGGAAACAGCATGCTACGTTGTGATAGGTTTGGTTCGGTTATGCTATATTTTGTTAGGTTAGGCCAGGACAGCTTTTACTTTTGTGCTATACACCGCTATTCGATGGATTTCAGCGCTCTACTGTTCTCTAATATGTACTGCTTGGCTCTGGGGAGGCCAGCAATAGTGGTCGCGTCACGTTAGGTTGAGTCATGCTACGTTTGGTTATGTTAAGATTGGTAAGGTTAGGAGTGGTTAGCTTCCAATTTTGTGCTATAAACTGCTGTACGGTGGGTTCCTGCAGTGAAATTTGGTCTAAGATGTTCAGGTTGACTCTGCGAAGGCCAACAATCTTCTCCTCGGCACGTTTGGTTGAGCTAGGCTACGTTTGGTTAGGTTATGCTATTTTGGGTTCGGTTTGGATATCTTTGACTTTGGCGCTATAAACTGCTATTCGGTGGAATCCTGCGCTATGCAGCTCTCCACTATACTCTGCTCGAATCTGGGAAGACCAGAAATGGTAGTCGTGTCTGTTTAGGTTGATGGGTTTACGTTTGGTGATGTTACAATTTGTAAGTTTGGAGAGGATAGCGTTGACTTTATTGCTATACACGGCTATTGGTTTCTTTTCTGGTCTCGACTGCTCTCTGATATGTTCTGATTTGCTCCGGGGAGGTCAGCAATGAAAAACTATGCACGTTAGGATATGCTATGTTACGTTTGATTATATTAAGTTTTGATAGGTTACGATATGATAAGGTTGACGTTAGT
>NW_016928694.1:0-926 GCF_001483705.2 Eufriesea mexicana
AGACAAAAATATCCTAACAAAACCAAAACAAACCTAACCAAACCAAACGTAACCTACCTCATCCTAGCGCCCCCGCGGTCACCATATCAAGGATTCCGAGATCCAAGCAAGGATACCTAGATAGCAGTAGAGAGCAGAGATCCTCCGAATAGCAGTTTACAGCGCAAAGGTCAAAACCATCTTCTCCTAACCTAACCAAACGTAACACAACCAATCGTTGCCTAACTCGACGAAACGAGCCTAGACCACTATTGCTGACATCCTCACAGCAAAGGAGAATATAATAGAGCAGAGGAGGGCACATGAATCCGCTGCACTGATGTGCAAGGCACAAAAGTCAAAGTCATCCGAACGAAGCAAAACTTGACCTAACCTATCCAAACGTAAACCAATCTCAACCAAACCTGCTGCGACCGCTAATGCTGGCCTCCACATAATCAAGCAGAGCATACCGGAGCAGATTAGAGCGCAGAGGTCCATCGAACAGCAGTCTACACCAAGAAAGTCGAAGCAACCCCAACCAAACCTAAACTAACAAAACGAAACCGAACATGGAATATTTCAACCTAACGTGTCGAGACCACTATTACTGCCATCCCCAGCGCCAATCGGAGCATATCCACTGCATAATAGTGCATATACAAAAGTCATAGCAATCGCATCCTATCCTAGCCAAACATTACCGAGCCGAACGTAACATGACTCAACTTAACGAGCCGCGACCACTATTCCTGGCGTCCCCTGAGAGAAGCAGTGCGCGATAGCGCACAACAGGGCGCAGGAGTCCATAGAATTGCATCGCGTATCGCAAAATTCGTTGGTACCGCAGCATAACCCAATATAGCCTAACAAATCCAAGCGTGACCAAGTCGACAGAACGCGCCGCCACCGCCATTGCTGGCGTCCACTGAGTCAAGCAGAACATA
>NW_016928695.1:0-815 GCF_001483705.2 Eufriesea mexicana
CTCCTTCAATCCAGTGGCAAGTGCAGCCATCTACTTGCCAGGGAATAGGACTATTCAAAATCTGTAACATGTTATAGCTTGGGGAATAGATCGCCTAACGCCTTCAATCCAATGGCAAGTAAAGCAATCTACATGCTAGAGAATAGGTCTATTGAAAATCTGTAGCCTGTTATAGCATGGTGAATAGATCGCCTAACGCCATCAATCCAATGGCAAGTACAGCCATCTTCTTGCCAGAGAGGAGTTCTATTGAAAATCTATAGTCTGTTATAGCTCGGTGAATAGATCGCCTAACGCCTTGAATCCAATGGCAAGTACAGCCACCTACTTGCCAGAGAATAGGTCTATTCAAAATCTATAACCTGTTATAGCTTGGTGAGGAGATCGCATATCGCCTCCAATCCAATGGCAAGTACAGCCATCTCCTTGAGAGAGAATATGTCTATTCAAAATCTATTATCTGTTACAGCTTGGTGAATAGATCGCCTAACGCCTTAAATCCAATGGCAAGTACAGCCTTCTACTTGCCATAGAAAATTATAAATATATAATCTGTTACAGCTTGGTGAATAGGTCGCCCAACGCCTTCAATCCAATGGCAAGTACAGCCATCTACTTGCTAGAGAATAGGTCTATTAAAAATCTATAGCCTGTTATAGCATGGTGAATAGATCGCCTAACGCCATCAATCCAATGGCAAGTACAGCCATCTTCTTGCCAGAGAGGTGTTCTATTGAAAATCTATAGTCTGATATAGCTCGGAGAATAGATCGCCTAACGCCTTGAATCCAATGGCAAGTACAGCCACCTACTTG
>NW_016928696.1:0-521 GCF_001483705.2 Eufriesea mexicana
TGTGTGACGGTTGGCTATATTGCGATAGTATAGCTTTCACATTTATGATACACACTGCTGTTCGGTGCACATCTGCGCACTACTGTGTACTAGTACGACCTGTCTGACTCTGGGGAAGCCAACAATGGTGGTCTCTGTACGATAGGTTGAGTCAGGCTACATTTGGTTAGGGTGTGTTTGTTTGGGTTACGTTTGGATAGCCATGACTATTTCGCTCTCTACTGCGATTTAATGTTTTTCCGGGCGCTACTCTCCTCCACTGCATTCGACACTCAGGCGGCCAGCAATGGTAGTCTTATCGCGTAAGGTTTATTTACGTTACGCTTGATTACGTCAAGCTTGGTTAGGTTAGGATAGTATAGCTTTGACTTTCGTGCAGTGCAATCCCTTTCGGTGGATTTCTGCGCCCTACTGTTCTCCTGTATATCCTGCTTGACACCGGGCAGGCCTGCAATAGGGGTCGTGGAACGTCAGGTTGAGATATGTTGCGCTTGGTCTTGTTACCATTGGCTATGTTAGAA
>NW_016928697.1:0-604 GCF_001483705.2 Eufriesea mexicana
TCCATACAGATATACATCCATACATCCATACATCCGTACATCCACAAATTCGTACATCCATACATACATACATCCATAAATCCGTACGTCCATACATACATCCATTCATCCATACATCCATTCATCCGTACATCCATACATTCGTATATCCATACATCCATACGTCCATACATCCATACATGCAAACATCCATACCTTCTTACATCCATATATTCATACATACGTACAACCACACATGCATACATCCATACATCCGTCCATCCATACATCCATCCATACACACATCCTTACATCCACACATCCACACTTCCACAAATCCACCCATCCATGCACTCATCCATCCATACCCTACTTCCATACGTACGTCCATACATACATCCATACATCCATGCATACACCCATACACTCATCCATACGTACATGCATAGATACATCCACTCACACATCCATGCATACATCCATACATACATCCACCCATCCAAACATCCACAAATCCATCCAGCCATACATCCATTCATCTATACATATGTTCATCCATACTTCCCCACATCCATACCTCCATAAATGCATCCATTCGTACGTCCATCTGGCGATGCATCCATCC
>NW_016928698.1:0-201 GCF_001483705.2 Eufriesea mexicana
TCTATTGACATTTTCGACTAATATCGTGGTGAGGTGACTTTCTTGTATAAATAAGGAGGAAAGTTACTATTGCCGTGCTATAGCCATTACATTGCTATAGAATCTGCCTCGAAAATTCAACTTTATTGACATATTCGACTCATATCGCGGAGAGGTAACTTTCTTGCATAAATACGCAGGAAAGATTCCATTGGCCAGCTG
>NW_016928699.1:0-1204 GCF_001483705.2 Eufriesea mexicana
GATATCAACATAAACAAACGTAACCTATCCCAACTTATCGCGACACGACCACGATTACTGGCATCTCGAGAGTCTAGCAGGTTACAGTAGATCTGAGTAGAGCGCGGAAATCCACCGAAAAGCAGTGTATACACCTCCAGAGTCTAGCAGGTTACAGTAGATCTGAGTAGAGCGCGGAAATCCAACGAAAAGCAGTGTATACCACGAAAGTCAAATCTATCCAGACCAAACCCAAACTAACGTAACCCATTCAATCGTAGCAAAACTCAACCTAATGTGTCGATACAAATACTGCTGACCTCCCCATGGCCAAGCAGAATATACTCGAGCACAATGCAGCGCAGAAATCCAACGAATGTCTGTGTTTAGCACAAAAGTCGAAGCCACTCTAACCAAACTTACCCTAACTTAACCTATCCAGAAGTAACGTAACTCTAACCTACCTGCCACGGCCACTATTGTTGGCCTCCCCAGAGGCAAGCGGATGCTAGTACAGCAAGGCACAGCGCAGATATCGACCGAAATAACCTACCTGCCACGGCCACTAATGTTGGCCTCCCCAGGGGCAAGCGGATGCTAGTACAGCAAGGCACAGCGCAGATATCGACCGAACAGCTGTGTACAGCACAAAAGTCAAAGCCATCATAACCAAACTTATCCTAACCTGTCATAACAAGACGTAACCTATCTCAAACAAACCTTTCGCGACCGCTACTGCTTGCCTCACCAGATTCAAGCAAATGCTAGTAGAGCAATGCAGTGCACAGGTATCGGCCGAATAGCAGTGTATAGCGCCATTGTTAATGCCATCCTGTCCCAAATTAACCAAACGTAACGTGACCCAGCGTAACCTAACCATTCCTAACGTGTCGAGGCCTCTATTGCTGGTCTCCCCAGAGACAAGCATAACATACTAGAGTACAGTAGATCGCAGAAATGCTCTGAAATGCAGTGAACAGCATAAAAGTCAAAGATCGCCCAGCCAATACGGTCCTAACCTTGCATAACCAAACGCAGAGTAATTTAGCCTATAGTGCTGCGACCTCTGTTGCCCGCTTCCCCAAGGACAAGCAGAATTTACGGACAAGCAGAATTTGATAAAGCGCAGTAGAGCACAGAAGTCCATTGAGAATCTGTGTGCAGCACATAAGCCAAAGCTATACCAACAATATCTAATCAAACTTCGCCCAACCAAACGTAATAT
>NW_016928700.1:0-898 GCF_001483705.2 Eufriesea mexicana
TCCGAGAAGAAAACCCTAACGTTGCCCAACGAAACCTGACCTAACCGAACGTGACCAATCCAGAATTAACGTGCCGCGACCACAGTTGCTGTCCTCCACAGAGGCAAGCAGAGCTCAATGGAGGAGAGTGGAGCGCAGAACTCCGTGGAATCGCAGTGTATAGCGTAAAAGTCGAAGCTATCCGAATCTAACCAAGGCTGCCACAACATAACTGAACGTATCCTATCACACACAATGGTGCCGAGACCACTACTACTAGAGCGCAGTATAGCGCAGATATCCACCGAAAACCTAAGTATTGCACAAAAGTCAATGCTGCCCTATCCTAACCAATCCAAACTTAATATAACCTAACTCAACCTAACTTATCCTAACGTGCCGAGACCATTATCTCACGCCCCCTAGAGCTAAGCGGAATATACTAAAGCACAGTAGAGCGCAGAAAGCCACCTAATAGCAGTTTATAGCACGAGAGACAGAGATATCCTAACCTAACCAGGCCTAACCTATCGTAACCAGACGCAGGATAGCTAAACGTAACGCGCAGAGGTCACCATTACTGGCCACCCCAGAGCCTAGCAGAACATATTAGTGCACAGCACAGCGCTGAGATCCACTGAACAGCAGTGTATAACACAAGAGTAGAAGCGATCCTGGCCAAACCTAACTGAACCTAACCTATCCAAACATAACCTACCATAACCTATCGTGCAACGACGGCTATTGCTGGCCTCCCCAGATTTGAGCGCAGTATAGTAGAGCAATTAATAGCGCCGAAATATACCGAATTGCAGTGTATAGTACAAAAGTCAAAGTTATCCAATCCTAACCCAAACAAACGGAATATAACGTAACGTTATATACCTCTACCTGACGTGCCGAGACGACTGCTGCTGGC
>NW_016928701.1:0-462 GCF_001483705.2 Eufriesea mexicana
GGACATCGGCCCGTGTTGCAGCCTTGGAGGCACCGCGGCTCCAGTGCTTCCGTTGCCTTGCGTCCGGCCACACAAGGATCGGATGCTCTAGCGCGGTGGACCGCAGCGACATCTGTTTCAGGTGTGGCGCGGCGGGCCACCGTGCCGTTGGGTGTAGTACGCCTGCACCCATGTGTCCGGTTTGCGCCGGGCTCGGCCGCCCCACCAACCACCGGCTGGGCAGCAAGGCGTGCTGCCCGCCAAATGCGAACTGTGCGGCTCGCCAGGCGCCTGCAGGCGCCGTGTCCGCCTCGGCGCCTGCGAGCGCAAATTCGAAAGCTGCTTCCGCGAACGCGACCGCGAAGGGCCAGCCGACCGGCGGAGCACCGGGCACGCAGCTGGCCCAAAGGAAGGGGGGCCAGGAGGAGGCCATAGAAACTGCCTAACTTTCACGTCGTCCATGGTGCTCCAGGCCAACCTGAA
>NW_016928702.1:0-1376 GCF_001483705.2 Eufriesea mexicana
AAGATATGGCGGCGGACAAGGATGAATTAAAGGCCCCATCTCTTAATGAAATGCTTAATATCATAGCGTTGAAAGAGTAGACAGTTGAAACGCTCCTGATCGGGGCAGAAGTCTTAAATACCAAATTTATTCAACTGGGAAGGAACGTTGAAGGCTATGAGGTTAAAGTGCATGTATTACGTTGATATCTACCCGAATATGACCTAAACTTGTGTGCGCTAGAGTCGCAGAGTTATACATCTGTTAGCGATAAATGGTTCGCGTTCAAACAGGAAGAAATTAGAAGGGCAGAGTGGAAAGAAGGAAAAACTAATAGATAATACGAAACAGTGAGGAAGGTGTAAGAGGGAAATAGAACAGACGGTAATTGCTGTAACTGCTGCATCAAAGGACACATTGCGCCTGGTTGTAATCGAAGTAAAGAATGTGTCGACAGCCAGGGGCTGAATCAAATATCAGCAAACTGTCGTGAAAGTAAGAAAAACGGAAAGCCATTGTGAATTGGTCCAGGAGGAAATTGTTACGGGTGCTATCGCCGAGCAAGTATGAGACAGTATCATGGAAGAGTATATTGCTCGTTAAACACGCGTGAAGAAGCAGTAATGAGAATTGTCGTTATTCCAAGGAGAGGCAGGTTACACGATATAAGAGGGAAAAATGGAATTGGAATACATGAATGTAAGGATAATAATTACCGTATATGGCTCTTGGACTCCGCATCTGCATGCCATATGACTAATAACGAATTAATGTGTGACAATTATGTTGAAGAAGAACGAAGAATTAATATGGCAGGCAACGAAGGAAGGATGTTTACCTCGAACGTTGTCGGACATGTCACTGTCAAACAAGCTCTATCAATATTAATTTGAAACTGAAAAATGTATTGCACGTACCAGTATTGAATTCCTATCTACTTTCATTAGCGAAGGTAGTTGACCATGCCTACGATGTATATTTCAATATATGTGGAGCAATAGTATAAAACAAATGAGGTGGAACTCATATGACGGCTGTGAGAGAACAAAACGCGTATTGCGTGAGGACATCTATAAACCTTGAGAGGACTGCCGCATTATAAACAGAGAATGCGATAGCGGTACGACACAAAGGATCAGGACATGCAAATAAAGAAATCGTAGAAGAAATGAGTAGCAAAAATCAGGCATAAGGGATGGATAGTTCATCGGAAAATTTATGCGAAAAGTGTCTAGAAGGAAAGGCATGTAGAAAGGCGCATCCGCAACAAAATGCTATATGGGCAAAACGTGTTTTAGAACTATGGTATACAGATTTGGCAGGTCCAACCAAATCATCGCCCCGCCGAAAGAAAGATTACATATCACTTATCGTCGATAATTATTCGAGAATGATGT
>NW_016928703.1:0-719 GCF_001483705.2 Eufriesea mexicana
GCAGGAATCCTCCGTATAGCAGTGTACAACACAAATGACGGAGTTGTCCTATCCCAACCTAACAGAACGTATCGTAGCCTTACGCAACCTATCCATTCCGGTCGCGCCGAGACCTCTGTTACTGCCGTCCTCAGAGCAAATCAGAATACACTGGAGCCCAGGAGAGCGCAGAAATCTTCCCGAATGTAGTGCAAAGCACAAAAGTCGAAGGTACCCCAACCAAACATATCGTACCCAAGCCAAGCCAAGCCAAACGTGTCTAAACCTGGCGTGCCGAGTCGACTATTGCTGGCCACCCCAGAGACAAGTCGATGCTATTAGAGCAACGCAGAGCGCAGATATCGGCCGAATAGCAGTATATAGCACAGAAGCCGAAGCTATCCCAACCAAACTTAACCGAGCCTAACCTATAACCGTAAATTGACTCAACGAAGCGTGCCGCGACTGGCATTGCTCTCCACCCCAGAGAAAAGCAGATTCTAGTAGAGTCATGGCGAGCATAGATATCGACCGAAAAGCAGCATACAGCACAAAAGTAGTAGATACCTTAACCTAACCTGACCCAGACTATCCTAACCAAACGTAGAATAGCAATACCTAACGAGCAGAGACCTTTATTCCTGGGTTCCCTGGAAAATAGCAATACCTAACGAGCAGAGACCTTTATTCCTGGGTTCCCTGGAGCAATGCAGAAAATATTAGATCATAGTACAGCGCAG
>NW_016928704.1:0-631 GCF_001483705.2 Eufriesea mexicana
ATTAGTCGAAAATGTCATTAAAATTGAACTTTCCAGCCAGATTCTATAGCATTGCGGTGGCTAAAGCACGCCAATAGAATTTAAAATACTTAATTATGCAAAACAGAGAGCTCAGCACGATATTCGTCGAAACTGCCAATATAACTGAACTTTCCTTCCAGGTTCTACAGCAATGCAATGCCTATAGCACGCCAACAGTATATTTCTTCCGTATTTATGTAAGAATGTTAGCTAACCACAATATTAGCAGGAAATGTCAATAAAATTTAGTTTTTCACCCACATTCTATAGCATTGCAACGGCTATAGCTCGCCACTAAAATCTTTCCTCCTCGTTTATGCAAGAAAGTTGGCTCACCACGATATTAGTCGAAAATGTCAACAAAAGTGAACTTTCCAGCCAGATTCTATATCATTGCGGATGCTGTAGCACGCCAATTGGATCTTTGCTCCATTTTTAAGCTAGAAAGGTAGCTCACCACGATATTTGTCGAAAATGTCAACAAAATTGAATTTTCGAGTTGGATGATATAGCAATGCAATGACTATAACACGCCAGTAGAATCTATCCTCCTTATTTACGCAATAAAGTGAGCTCACCACGATATGAGTCGAAAATGTCAACAAAATCG
>NW_016928705.1:0-790 GCF_001483705.2 Eufriesea mexicana
GGATAGCAGTGAATGGCACGAAAGTCTAAGTTAGCCTGACCGAGCTTAACATAACCTAATGTAACGAAACGCAACCTAATTTAAAGTAACATGACGAGACCAATATTGCTGGCCTCCACAAAGACAAGCAGGATGCACTAGAGTACAGTAGTGCGCATAAACGCACCGCATAGCAGTGAATAGCACAAGAGTCAGACATAACCTGACCTAACCTTACCCTACCTAACCTATCCAAACGTTGTGTAACTAAGCATGACGTGACGAGGCCAATATTTGTGGCCACGCCAGAGCGCAGCAGAGCATATTAGAGCACATTAGATAGAGGAAATCCACCGCATAGCTGTGAATAGCATAAAATTCAAACCTGCCAATCCTAACCTAGCCATGCGCATCACATCCGAACGTAGCCAAGGGCTACCTAACATGACGAGACAACTATTGCTGGACTCCACAGAAATACTAGGGCACAGTAGAGCACAGAAGTCCACCGCATTAGAGTGAATAGCGCAAAAGCCGTAGGTATGCTAGCATAACCTGATCTAGCCTAACCTAACTGCTCGTAGTGCAGATAAACACAACGTGACGAGACCAATATTGCTGGCATCCCCAGAGTCGAGCTGAACTTGCTAGAGGACGGTAGAGCGCAGAAGTCCATAGAATCGCAATGTATAGCACAAAAGTCATATCTATCCTGACGAAACCAAGCCATCATATCCTAATCAAACGAAGCCTATCACAGCATAGCGTGGCGCGGACACGATTGCTGGCCTCCCCAGGGCCAAGCAGGGTA
>NW_016928706.1:0-658 GCF_001483705.2 Eufriesea mexicana
ATATTCTGCTTGGCTCTGGCGGTGCAGCAATATTGGTGACGGCACGATAGGTTGTGTTTGGTTTCGTTTGGAAGTGTTAAGGCTGCTTAGGTTACGATTGGTTACATTGATTTTTGCGCTATACACTTCTTTTCGGGGGATTTCTCCGCTATACTGCACTCTAATAAGCCCTGTTTCGTTCGGCGGGGTGGCCGGATGCGGGACAGATATAGTGGCCGCGATCCATTATGTTGTGTTAGGTAACGTTTGGTTCGGTTATGTTAGGCTTGGTTTGGTTAGGATAGAGTTGAGTTTTGCGCTTTACACTGCTATTCGGTGGCCTTCCGCGCACTTCGTTGCTCTACTATACTCTACTCCACTCTTGAGATGCCAGCAACGGCGGTCGTGGCACTATAGGTTGTGTTATGTAGCGTTTGGATAAGTTAGGTTAGGTTAGGTTTGGTTGGGATGTATTTGGCTTTTGTGACTTGTGATGTAACCTGCTACCAGGTGCATTTCTGCGCTTTGCGGTGCTCTAGTATACTCTGCTTTGCTCTGGGGAGGTCAGCAACAGAGGTATGTGCACGCTAGGTTGGGCTAGGTTACGTCCAGTTACGTTACGTTTGCTTGTGTTACGTTTTGTTAGGTTAGTATAGGTTAACTTTTACTTTTATGCTAC
>NW_016928707.1:0-1053 GCF_001483705.2 Eufriesea mexicana
GGTTACGCTACGTTTGGTCTTTTTGGGGAAGCATAGCGTTGGCTTCAGTGCTGTACACTGCTATACGTATGATTTCATGGATCTACTGTGCTTTAATATTTTATGCTACGCTCTGGGGAGGGCAGCAATTTTGGTCGCGGCACGATTGCTTGTGTTAGGTTACGCTTGGTTTGGTTTGGGTAGGTTGCGTTTGGTTAGGATGGCTTTGGCGTTCATGCTCCGCACTGCTGTTCGGTGGATTTCTACTCTCTGCAGTACTCTAGTATATTCTGCTCGGCTATGGGGAGGCCAGAAGTAGTGCTCTCGGCACGTTAGGCTGAGGTGCGCTGCGTTTGCTTGCGTTAGGCTTGGTTAAATTAATATGGTAGCTTGGACTTTTGTGCTATACACTGCTCCTCGGTTGATTCCTGCGCTTTAAGTTGCTCTACTATACTCTGCTCGTCTCTCATGAGGCCAGAGATAGTGGTCCCTGCACGTTCGGTTGGGTTAGGATACGTTTGGTTATGTTAGGTTACGTTGCGTTAGGTTAGAATAGCTTTGACTGTTGAGCCAAACACAGCTATTCTATGGACCCCTGCGCTCTACTGCACGCTACCACACACTGCGTGTGGCTGGGGACGCCAGGAATTGTGGTCGCGACACGTTAGGTCGACTTAGGCTACGTTTGGTTAGCTTACGTTAGTCAGGGTTTGGATTGGATAGCTTTGTCTTTCGTGTTTTACACTGTTATTCCCTGGAATTCCTCGCTCTTCTGTGATCTACTATACTCCGCTCGAATCTAGGGAGGCCAGCAATAGTGTTCGCGTCACGTTACTTTGAGCAATGATACGTTTCGTTATGATACAATTTGCTGGTTAGGTAAGGATGGCTTTTGCTTTTGAGCTGTATACTGCTATGCGGTGGATTCCTGCGCTCTATATTGCTCTGCTATATTCTGCTTGACTCTCGGGATGCGAGCAATGGCGATCGCGGCACATTAGTCTGAGGTAGGTTACGTCTGGTTAGGTTAGGCTAGACTATGTTTGATTGGAGTGCCGCGCTGAATGTCGAGCG
>NW_016928708.1:0-600 GCF_001483705.2 Eufriesea mexicana
CGACCTGCATTTCTCTGCTAGGCTATGCTTGCCTGTGGGGAGGCCAGCAATAGTGGTCGTGATTCGCATGGCTGAGTTAGGTTACGTTCGTTATTGGTCAGGGTAGGTTATGTTTGGTTAGGGTTGCTTTGACGTTTGTGCTATACACTGCTTTTCGGTGGACTTATGCGCTCTACTGTGTACTAGTATATTCTGCTTGGCTGTGGGGAGGCTAGCAGTAGTGCTCTCGGCACGTTAGGTTGGGTTACGTTAGGTTGGGTTCGATTGCGTTTGGTTATGTTAGGTTATTAGGTATTTGAGCTACACACAGATTATCTATGGACATCGGCGCTCTACTGCGCGCTATCACAATCTGCTTGCTTCCGGGGTCGCTGGGAATGGTGGTCGCGGCACGTTTCGTTGAGTTCGATTCCGCTCGGCCATATAAGGTTATGCTGTGTTTGTTTGGGGTAGCTTTGACCTTTGTTCTGCCTGCTGCTCTTCTATGGACATCTGCGCCCTATTTTGCCCTATCACGCTCTTCTTGTCTCCGGGGATGCCAGGAATGGTGGACGCAGCACGTTAGGTGGAGCTTTGCTACATACGGTTAGGTAAGGTGTG
>NW_016928709.1:0-502 GCF_001483705.2 Eufriesea mexicana
AATAATTTTTATTATTTTTACGAAAGAGTCGTAATTACAGTTGCGTTGAATATTCAAACGCAAGTTCGGAAATTATTGCGTCATATCATCGTGCAATCCGTATGCGCAGTCAGTATGCGCGGTCGGCATGCGCGGTCTGTATGCGCGGTCGGTATACGCAACCCGAATGCACAGGTTGATGGCGCAGTTATATTTCAAATTCTATTCTATTCCATTCACTTCGTTTTTAATTGCTTGATAAGATTGAGAAATTCTTTATAATAAGAATAATGTATTACTTTCATTCGTGTGTATTCCAAATAGGTATTTTATTTCTGCCTTGAATGATCAACAGGAGGAATAATGGATGATTAAAACATCATAGGTACAGCAGTATTTTTTTAACATTTGTTCGACAGAAAGAATAACTCTCACGACATTCGTCACGCCCCCTTCCCCCACTAATACCTTTTTACAGGAATTTTCGTGGCCGTGCGCGATGCCACCATTCGAGTCAGTGCTT
>NW_016928710.1:0-610 GCF_001483705.2 Eufriesea mexicana
TCCATACGTCCATACATCCATACATCCATACATGCATACATCCATACATTCTTAAATCCATACTTCCATACATACATACATCCACACATGCATACATCCATACATCCATACATCCATACATCCATACATCCATACATCCATCCATGCATACATCCATCCTTCCATACATCCATACATTCGTACATCCATACATCCAAAAATCCATCCATCCATACCTCCATCCATCCATACATCGATCAATCCATACACCCATACATATATACATCTATACATACATTCATCCATACATACATACATCCATACATCCATACATACATACGTCCATCAATCCATAGCTCAATCCATTCATACATCCATTCATACATACATCCATTCATCGGTACATCCGTCCATCCATACCACAATCCATCCATACAACCATCCATCCATACGGCCATCAATCCATACATTCGTCCATCAATACACCCATCATTCCATACATCCATCCAGCCATACAACCGCCCATCCATCCATCCGTCGATCCATACATATATCCACCCATCCATCAATCCATCCATACATTCACACATCCACACATCCATAAATCCATACTTCCGTCCATCCGTCCATC
>NW_016928711.1:0-445 GCF_001483705.2 Eufriesea mexicana
GCGCTCAGAGGGCCAGCAATAACGTTCCCGGCACGATATGTCGAGGTAGGCTACGTTTGGCTGTGTTCGTTTATGATATGTTTGGTTGGGGTACCTCCGATTTTTGTGCTATGCACTGCAATTCGGTGGGTGCCTGCGCTCTACTGTGCTCTCGCTTTATCTACTTATCACCGGAGGGCAGCAATAGTGGTCGCGGCACGATGGGTTGTGTTTTATTACGTTTGGCTAGGTCAGGATGGTATAGGATTGGTTAGGGCGGCTTTGACTTTTATGCTGTAAAAGGCTTTTTGGTGGATTCTTGCGCTCTACATTACTCTATCATGCTCTTCTTGGCTCTCGGAGCCGAGTAGTAGTAGCCACGTCGTGTTACGTTTAGTTATGGTATGTTTTGTTATGTTTCGTTTGGTTAGGTTAGGACAGCAAAGCTCTGGCGTTTGTGATATAC
>NW_016928712.1:0-344 GCF_001483705.2 Eufriesea mexicana
ATAGTAGTCCAAAATGTCAACTAAATCGTATTTTCCAGCCACAGTTTATATCAATGCAATGGCTATAGCACGCAAAAAGCACCTGTACTCCTTATTTATGCAAGAAAGTTAGCTCACCACTATATTAGTCGAAAATGTAAATAAAACTGAACTTTCCAGACATATTCTAAAGCATTGCAATGGCTACAGCTCGCCAATAGAATCTTACCTCCTTGTTTATGCATGAAAGTTTGCTCACCACGATATTAGAAGAAAATGTCAACAAAATTGTATTTTCCAGACACAATCTATATTATTGCAATGGCTATAGCACTCAAAAAGCATCTTTCCTCCTTACTTATGCA
>NW_016928712.1:447-747 GCF_001483705.2 Eufriesea mexicana
AATCTTTCCTCCGTATTTATACAATAAAGTTGGCTCACCACGATATTAATCGAAAATGTCAATAAAATTTAATTTGCCACACAGGTTCTATAGGGTTGCAATGGCTCTAGCACGCCAATTGAATATTTCCTCCTTATTTATGCAATAAAGTTAGCTCACCACGATATTAATCGAGAATGTCAATAAAATTGAATTTTCCAGGAAGATTCTATAGCTTTGCACTGCCTATAGCACGAAAATAGAACCTTTCCTCGTTATTTATGCATGAAAGCAAGCTCACAGCGATATTAGCCGAAAATG
>NW_016928712.1:834-1037 GCF_001483705.2 Eufriesea mexicana
TAGCTCACAACGAAATTAGTCGAAAATGTCAGTAAAATTGAATTTTCCAGCAACATTCTGTAGCACTGCAATGCCTATAGCACGCCAACCGAATCTTTTGTCCTTATTTATGAAAGAAGGTTAGCTCATAACTATATTAGTCGAAAATGTCAAAAAAATTTTATTTGCCAGGAGGATTCTATAGCATGCAATGCCTACAGCAC
>NW_016928713.1:0-558 GCF_001483705.2 Eufriesea mexicana
TTGGTGAAGAGATCGCCTAACGCCTTCAATTCATTGGCAAGTACAGCCATCTACTTGCCAGAGGATATGTCTATTGAACATCTATAACCTGTTATAGCTTGGTGAACAGATAGCCTAACGCCTTCAATCCAATGGCAAGTACAGCCACCTAGTTGCCAGAGAATAACGTCTATTCAGAACCTATAACCTGTTATAGCAAGGTGAACAGAACGTCTAACGCCTTCAATCCAATGGCAAGTACAGCCATCCACTTGCCAGAGATTATGTCTATACAAAACCAATAGTCTGTTATAGCTTGGTGAATAGACCGCATAACGCCTACAGTCCAATGGCAAGTACTGCCATCTTCTTGCCAGAGGATAGGTCTAATCAAAATCAATAACCTGTTATAACTTGGTGAACAGATCGACTAACGCCTTCAATCCAATGGACGAGAAAATATGTCCGTTCAACATCTTTAACATGCTAGAGCTTGGTGAATAGTTCACCTAACGCCTTCAATCCCATGGCAGGTACAGCCATCTGCTTGCCAGAGAATAGGCCTATTCAAAATCTATA
>NW_016928713.1:689-968 GCF_001483705.2 Eufriesea mexicana
GAATAGACCGCATAGCGCCTACAATCCAATGGCAAGTACTGCCATCTACTTGCCAGAGGATAGGTCTATTCAAAATATATAACCTGTTATAACTTGGTGAACAGATCGACTAACGCCTTCAATCCAATGGCAAGTACAGCCGTCTACTTGCCAGAGAACAAGTCTGTTCAAAATCTATAATCTGTTATAGCTTGGTGAATAGATCGCCTAACGCACTCATTCCAATGACAGGTACGGCCATCTACATGCCAGAGAATAGGTCTATTCAAAATATACAAT
>NW_016928714.1:0-1858 GCF_001483705.2 Eufriesea mexicana
GATGCGTTTCGTTGGGTTAAGAGATGGTAGCTTTGACTTTAGCGCTATATTATGCATTGCGGTTGATTTGTGCTCCCTACTCTGCTCTAATAGTTTCAGCGTTGCGCAGGGGAGGCCGGCAACAGTGAACGATGCACGTTATGTTGTGATATGTTACGTTCTTCTATTTTACGACAGGTTAGGTCAGGAGAGGGTAATTTGACTTTAGTGCTATGGTCTGCTATTAGGAGAATTTCTGCACCCCACCGAGCTCTAACATCTTCAGCTTGGCCCTGAGAGTGCCAGCAATAGTTGTCTCGGCACTTTTATTTATGTCACATTACGTTCGATTAGGTTGGGTTGGACTAAGTTTTGTTAGGATGCCTTCCTACTTTTCTGCTGTACACAAATATTCGGTGGACTTCTGCGCTCTACTGTGCTCTAGTATGCCCTGCTTGTCCCTGCAGAAGGCAGCAATAGCGGTCTCAGCACCTAAGGTTGGGATAGGATATGTTTGGATATGTTCTGTTGGTTTGGGTTATGTATGTGCGGCTTTCACCCATCTGCTATAAGCTGCCATTCTATGGATTTCTGCGTTCTACTCTCCAGTAATGTATTCTACTTGGCTCAGGGGATGCCAGCAATTGTGGTCGCTTCACGTTAGGTTGAGATAGGTTAGGCTCGGTTAGGTTGAGTTTGGTAAAGTTTGGATATGATAGCTATACCTTTCGCGCTTTACACTGCATTTCGATGGATTCCTCCGCTCTACTGTGCTCTAGTATATACTGCTTTTCTATGGGGTGCGTTGCAATAGCGGTCTCGGCAGTTTAGGTTGAGTTAGGCTATGTTCGGGTATGTTGCGTTGGTTTGGGATAGGTTTGTGTATATTTGATTTTTCTGATAAACGCTGAGTTTCTAAGGACTTCTGCGGTTTACTGTCCATTAACCTGTTCTGCTCGGCTCTGCGGAGGCCAGCAATATTGGTTGCGGCACGTTAGGTTGCGTTAGGATACATTATGTTTCGTTACGATTGGTTATGTTTGGAGAGGATAGCTTTGGCTTTAGTCCTATAGTGTGCCATCAAGTGGATCCCTGCGCCCTACTGCTCACTAATATTTTCAGGCTCGCTCTGGGAGAGCCAGCAATAATGGCCTTGGCACGTTATGTTGGGACAGCGTAAGTTCGGTTATTGTGGGTTATCCTAAGTTTGGGTAGGATATGATAAACTTTTCTCCTGTGCACTCCTATTGGCTGGATTTCTACGCTCTACTGTGATCTAGTACGTCCTGCTTGGATCTGGGGAAGGCAGCAGTAGCGGTCTCGTCACGTCAGGTTTGGTTAAGTAATGGTTTGTTATGTTCTGCTGGTATGGATTAGGCTTGGGTAGCTTTGACTTTTCTGATGTATACTGCGGCTCTATTGTTTCCTGCGTTTTACTCTCCACTAATGTGTTCTGCTTGGCTCTGGGGAGGCCAGAAATGATATTTGCGGCACGTTAGGACGAGTTACGATACATTCCGTTATGATACGTCTTGTTAGGTTAAGAGGGGGTTGCTTTGACTTTAGTGCGATAGTATGCTTTGAGGTTGACTTGTGCGCCCTACTCTGCTCTAATATTCTCAGCGTGGCTCTGGGGGGGCCAGAAATAGTGGTCGCGGCACGTTAGGTTGTGCTACGTTATGTTCCTTTATTTTATGTCTGCCTAGGTTAGGAGATAATAGCTGTGACTTTAGTGCTATAGTATGGTGTTAGGAGAATTTCTGCGCTCTACTGTGCTCTAGTATCTTCAGCTTGGCTCTGGGAATGCCAGCAATCCTTGTCTCGCCGCGTTCCGTTGCGTACGGTTACGTTCGATTAGGTTGGATTATACTAGGATGGG
>NW_016928715.1:0-604 GCF_001483705.2 Eufriesea mexicana
TCCTCCCTTAACCTAACCTAACCTCACCTAACCTGCCCAAACGTAACATAACTAAACCCTTCGAGCCCCGTTCACTTTTGCTGGCCTCCCCAAAGTCGTGCAGACTACAGTGGAGCAATGTAGAGTGCAGAAACTCACCGCATAGCAGTTTACAGCTCAAAAGACAAAGGCGTCCTGTCCTAACCAGTCCGAACGTAATATAATTAAACGTATCATTACATATACGAACGCGCCGAGACCACTATTGCTAGAATCCACAGAGCCAAGCCGAATAAACTATAGCACACTAGAGCGCATATAGCCGCCGAATAGGAGCTTGTAACCCAAAAGTCAAATATGTCCTAACCTAAACTAACAAAACGTGAACTAACTAAACATAACGAGCAGAGACCAATGCCTCTGGCATCCCCTGTGCCAAGCAGAACCTACTACAGCACAGTAGAGCGCAGAAATCCAACGAGTGGGAGTGTGTAGCAGATAGTGAAAGCCATCAAAATCAAACCCAACCAAACCAAACCTAGCCAAACCAAACGTAACATAATTCCACATATCGTGTCACGACCACCATTGCTGGCCACGCAGGGTCGAGCAGAGTATAGCAGAG
>NW_016928716.1:0-584 GCF_001483705.2 Eufriesea mexicana
GAAAATTCAATTTTATTCACATTTTCGAATAATATTGTAGTGCGCTACCTTTCTTGCATAAATGAGGGGGAAAGATTCTTTTGTCGTGCTATAACCATTGCAATGATTTGGAATGTGCCTGGCAGATTCAATTTTATTGACATTTTCGACTAATACCTTGGTGAGACAACTTTCCTGCATAAACATGGAAGAAAGATTCTATTGGCGAGCAATAGCCACTGCAATGCTATTGTATCTGGTGGAAAATTCTATTCTATTTTCATTTTCGGCTAATATCGTGGTGAGCTAATTTTCTTCCATAAATCAGGGGGAAAGATTCTTTTGTCGTGCTATAACCATTGCAATGATTTGGAATGTGCCTGGCAGATTCAATTTTATTGACATTTTCGACTAATACCTTGGTGAGACAACTTTCCTGCATAAACATGGAAGAAAGATTCTATTGGCGAGCAATAGCCACTGCAATGCTATTGTATCTGGTGGAAAATTCTATTCTATTTTCATTTTCGGCTAATATCGTGGTGAGCTAATTTTCTTCCATAAATCAGGGGGAAAGATTCTGTTGGCGTGCTATAGGCATTGCA
>NW_016928717.1:0-697 GCF_001483705.2 Eufriesea mexicana
ACATCTGACTTTTGTCCATTACGTTGCTATCTGGTGGCTTCCTGCGTTCTGCCGCGCTCCAGCATACCCTACTTGGCTCTGGGAAGGCCAGATATTGTGACCCGGGCTTGTTAGTATGAGTTAGGTTGCGTTTCGATATATTACATTTAGATATGATAGGAGAAGATAGCATGAGCCTTTGTGCTATACACAGCTATTCCGGCGATTTCAAAGTTTGGTTATGTTACGTTTGGTTAGGCTACAATAGGATAGCTTTGATTTTTGTGCTGTACACCCAAACACGGTGGATTTCTGCGGCCTACAACGTTCTAATATGCTCTGCCTGACTCTGGGATGGCCAGCAATAGCGGTCGTGGCACGTTAGGTTTTGCTAGGTTACGTTTGGATAGGACAGGATGGGCTAAGTGTGGTTAGGCTAGCTTCCGCTTTCGTGCATTTCTCTGCTATTCGGAGGACCTCTGTGATCTACTGTGCTCTACATTATTCTGCTTGGCTCAGCGGAGGGCGGAAGCAGTGTTCGCGGCACGTTTTGTTGAGTTATGCTGCGTTCAGTTAGGTTAGTTTAAGTCAGGTTAGGTTGGTTTATCTTCGACATATGTGCTATAAACAGCAATGAGGTTGATTTCTGCGCTATGCTGCGCTCTATTATTTTCAGCTTCGCTATGTGGAGGCGAGAAATGGTGGTCGCGTGACGTTA
>NW_016928717.1:737-2415 GCF_001483705.2 Eufriesea mexicana
GGGAGGATAGCTTTGACTTTAGCATAATAGTCCGCTTCTAGACGGACCTCTACGCCCTTTAGTGCTCTAATACTTACTGCTTGGCTCTGCGAAGGCCAGCAACAGTGGTCTCGGCACGTTACGCTTAGTCAGGTTACGTTCGGTTAGGTTATGTTAGGGTAAGTCATATAACACAACCTAACCTAACCTAACCTAACCTAACCTAACCTAACAAAACCTAACCTAACCTAATCCAATCTTACTTATCCTAACCTAACATAACCTAGCCCAACCTACCCAAACCTAACCTTACCAAACGTAACTTAACTCAACCTAACGTGTCGCGAACACAATTACTATCCTCCGCAGAGCCAAGCAAAGAATATTAGGTAAAAGTAGAACGCAGAAATCCACCGAATAGCAGTGTATAGCACCAAAGTCGAAGCAATCCTGTCCAAACCAAGACAAACGTGACATAACCAAGCAGAACGTTACACAACAGATGGTGCCGTGACCGCTATTGCTGGCATCCCCAGAGTCCAGCAGCGTATAGTAGAGGTTTTAAGAGCGCAGATATCGGCCGAACAGCTGCGTACAGGGCAGAAGTCGAATATATCCTATCCTAACCTAACCAATCGTAACACAGCCAAACCTAACCTAACTCAAACTAACGTACCGCGGACATGGTTTCTGTCATCCGCATTTCAAGGCAGCGAATATTAGATCACAGTAGGGCGCATAAATTCACCGAATAACAGCGTACAGCACAAAAGTCAGAGCCACCCTAGCCAACCGAGACCTACCCCCACCAAATCAAACGTAACTCAACGAAACGAAGCGTGCCACGCCCACACCTGTTGGCCTCCCCAGAGACAAGCATAGGCTAGTAGAGCAGCGCAGAGCGCAGATATCGACCGAATAGCAGTGTATGCCACAAAAGTCGAAGCTATCCATACCAAACCAAACAGAACCTTGCCAAGCTAAACGTAACCTGACTGGTCCTAACGTGCCGAGATCACTACTACTGGCATCCCCAGAGCAAAGCAGAACATACTGGAGCACTGTAGATCGCTAGGAGCGCTGAATTGCACCGAATATCAGTGTACAGAGGAAAGTCGAAGCCATCCTGACAAAACCTTACCCAACCCAACATAACCAATAGAAAAGTAGCTCAATATACCGTGTCACAACCTATATTGCTGGCATCCACAGGGTCCAGCAGAGTATAGCAGAGCCAAGTAGACCGCAGGAAGCCACCAGATGGCAACGTATAGCCCAAACGACAAAGAAATTCTACCCAAACCATACATAACCTAACATAACCAAAGGTAGAATTACTAAACCTAACGAGCAGAGACCACCATTTCTAGCCTCCCCAGATCAAAGCAGAAGATTCTGAAGCACAGTGCAGCGTAGAAACCCACCGAACAACAGTTTATACATCAAAAGGCAAGGCTATCTAAACCTAACCCAAGCAAACATAACCTAACTAAGCGTAGCATAACTCAACCCAACGTGCCGAGATTACTATCACTGCGCCCGCCCCAATGTCGAACAGAGTATAGGAGAGCAATGTAGACCGTAGGAATTCACCGAATAGCTGCGTATAGCACAAAAGTCGAAGCTATCCTGTTATAACCTATCCAATCTTAACTTTACCAAGCGTAGCATGACACAACCTATCGTGCCACGACCACTA
>NW_016928718.1:0-654 GCF_001483705.2 Eufriesea mexicana
ACGTAGCCTCTCTCAAACATACATGACGAGGACACTATTACTGGACTCCTCGGAGTCGTGCAGAGTATTCTAGAGCAATGTGGAGAGTAGAAATCCCCCGAACAGCGGATTATTGCACAAAAGTCAAGGCTGCCTGATCCAAACTTAACCAATCATAGCATTACAAATTGCAGCCTAACGCAACCTGTCGTGCCATGAACGATAATGCTGACAGAGCCGAGTAGAGTATAGTAGAGCACAGTAAATCGCAGGAAGCCACCAAATAGCAATGTATATCACAGAGGTCAAAGTTACTCAACATAACTCAACATAACAAATCATAGAGTAACTAAACCAAACGTGCCGCGAACACTATTGCTGGCTTTCCCAGAGACAAGCAGAACATGAGAGAGCACAGTAGAGCACAGAAGTCCGTAGGATGTAAGTGTTGAGCACATATGCCAATGCTATCCTAACTTAACCAAACCAGACCTGACACAACCAAACGTAACCAACCCCATCCTATCGTATTGCAAAAAGCAAGGGATATCCTAACATAAAATGTCCTAACATGACCGCACCAAACGTAGCCAGTCCCAACCTAGCGTACCAAGTCCAAAATTGCTGGCCTCCCCATTGCCAAGCAGGGCATATTAGAGGTGAGTAGAGCGCAGA
>NW_016928719.1:0-1193 GCF_001483705.2 Eufriesea mexicana
TCGACTTCTGTGATATGCACTGCTGCTGGGAGGATTCTTGCGCTATAACGTTATCCCATGTGTTCAGTTTCGCTCTCGGAGAGACGACAACGCTGCTCTCGGTAGTTTATGTTGGGTTAGGCTACGATTGGCTATGTTAGGTAAGGTCAGGTTAGGTTAGCATATCTTTGACTCTTGTGCTTTAAACTTCTTTGTGGCGCATCTCTGCGCTCTACAGTGCTCTGCTGTATTCTTACGGGCTCTGCGGAGGCCAGCAATAGTCGGCTGGGCACGTTATGTAGAGATAGCTTACGTTTGGTTTGGTTAAGTTTCTTTCTGTTAGGGTAGGATATGTTCGACTTTTGTGCTGTACACTGAAATGGGCGGAACTCTGCCCCCGGCTGTGCTCTACAATATTCCGCTCGTCTCTAGGGACGCCAGCAGAAATGTTGTGTCAACCGTAAGGTTGAGTTTTGTTACGTTTGGTTATGTTAGGTTAGGCTAGGTTTGTTCAGGATATCCTTGACCTTTGTGCTATTCACGGCACTGCGGTCGATTTTTACGCTCTACTGCTCTCTAGTACATTCTGCTTGGCCCTGCGCACGCCAGAAATATGCGCACGCCAGAAATAGTGCTCTTGGCACGCTAAATTATGTTAGGTTTCGTTTGGTTGTGTTCGCTTTGTTTGGGTTAGGCTAAGATATCTATGACTTGTGTTCTGTGAACTGTAATGCGGTGGACTTCTGCTCTCTGCTGTGCTCTGATATGTTGTGCCTTGCTCTGGGGATGCCAGCAATAGTGGTCTCGGCATATTTTGTTTAGGTTGCATACGTTCGGCTATGTTACGCTTCCTTCGGTTAGGCTTGGTTAGTTTCGACTTTTCTGCTATACACAGAGATTCTGTGGACACATGTGCTCTACTCTCCTCTATTGTGCTCTGCTTGCCTTTGTAGAGGCCAGCAGTACTGATCGCGGCACGTTAGCTTCGATAATGTTGCGCTTGGTTGTTATACGTTTGGCTAGGTTTAGATAGGATGTCTTTCGCTTTTGCGCTATACACTGCGATTCGGTGGATTTCTGCGCTCCACATTGCTGTGCAATACTCTGCTCGACCGTGGGGTGGCCAGCAATAGTGGTTGTGACACCATAGGTTGGGCTATGTTACGTTTGGTTAGGCTACGTCGGTTTATGTTTGGTCATGATAACTCTGACTC
>NW_016928720.1:0-324 GCF_001483705.2 Eufriesea mexicana
TAGATCACATAACGTTCTCAATACAATGATAGGTATAGCCATCTTCTTACCATAGGATAAGTCTATTCAAAATCTATAGCCTGCTATAGTTTGATGAATAAACCACTTAACGTTCTCAATCCAATGGTAGGTATTACCATCTACTTACTATAGGATAAGTCTAATCAAAATCTATAACCTGTTGTAACTCGATGAATAGATCATCTGACGTTCTCAATCCAATGGTAGGGATAGGCATCCATTTAGCATAGAATAAGTCTTATCAAAATTTATAACCTGCTATAGTTTGATGAATAGTTCACCTAACGTTCTCAATCCAATGAT
>NW_016928721.1:0-1506 GCF_001483705.2 Eufriesea mexicana
GATATTAGTCGAAAATGACAATAAAATTGCACTTCCCAGCCAGATTCTATAGCATTGCAATGGGTATAGCTTGCCAATATAATCTTTCCTCCATGATTCTACAAGAAAGTTAGCTCACCACATCAGTCGAAAATGTCTATAAAATTGATCTTTCCAACCGGATTCTACTGCATTGCAATGGCTATAGCACTCCAGAAGGATCCTTCCTCCTTACATAGGGGAGGAAGTTAGCTCACCACGATATTAGCAGAAAATGACAATAAAATTGAATTTTCGATCAAGATTCTATAGCATTGCAATGCCTATAGCATGCCAACAGAATCTGTCCTCCTGATTTATGGAAGAAAGTTAGCTCGCCACCATATTAGTCGTAAATATCAATAAAATTAACTTTTCCAGCCAGATACTTCGGCATCGCAATGCCAATAGCACGCTCAAGAATCTTTCCGCCTTATTCACGCAAGGAAGATAGCTAACCACGATATTAGTTGAAAATGTCGATAAAATCGAAACTGCCAGGATTTGAATATGCCAGGCACATTCTATATCATTGCAATGGCTATGGAACGCCAAAAGGATCCTTCCTCCTTACTTATACAAGGAAGTTAGCTCACCACGATATTAGTCGTAAATGACAATAAAATTGCACTTTCCAGCCAGATTCGATAGCATTGCAATGGTTATAGCTCGCCAGTAGAATCTTTCTTCCATGTTTATGCAGGAAAGTTATCTCACCAAGATATAAGTCGAAAATGTCAATAAAATTGAATTTTCCAGCAAGATTCTATAGCATTGCAAAGCCTATAGCATGCCAACAGAATCTTTCCTCCTGATATATGGAAGATAGTTAGCTCACCACCATATTAGCCGTAAATGTCAATAAAATTGAATGTTCCATCCAGATTCTATAGCACTGCAGAGGCTATAGCTCGCCAGTAGAATCTTTCTTCCATGTTTATGCAGGAAAGTTATCTCACCACGATATAAGTCGAAAATGACAATAAAATTGAATTTTCCAGCAAGATTCTATAGCATTGCAAAGCCTACAGCGTGCCAACAGAATCTTTCCTCCTGATTTATGGAAGAAAGTTTGCTCACCACCATATTAGTCGTAAATGTCAATAAAATTGATTTTTCCAGCCAGATTCTTCGGCACTGCAATGCCAATAGCACGCCAATAGAATCTATCCTACTTGTTTACGCAAGAAACAAAGCTAACCACGATATTAGTTGAAAATGTCGATAAAATCGGAACTGCCAGGCACATTCTATATCATTGCAATGGCTATAGTACGCCAAAAGGATCCTTGCTCCTTACTTATGCAAGGAAGTTCGCTCGCCAAGATATTAGTCGTAAAAGTCAATAAACTTGAATCTTCCAGCCAGATTTTATAGCATTGCAAAGCCTATAGCACGCCAATAGAATCTTTCCTCCTTGTTTACGCAAGAAACTTGACTCACCACTGTATTACTCGAAAATGTCAATAAAATTGAATTTTCCTGCCA
>NW_016928721.1:1609-1852 GCF_001483705.2 Eufriesea mexicana
CAAATGTCAATAAAATTAAATTTTCCATCCAGATTCTATAGCATTGCAATGGCAACAGCACGCCAATAGAAATATTTTCCGTCCAGATTCTATAGCATTGCAATGGCAACAGCACGCCAATAGAATCTTTCCTCCTGATTTATGAAGTCTTTCCTCCTGATTTATGCAACAAAGTTAACACACCACGATACTGGTAGGAAAGGACAATAAAATTGAACTTTCCATCCAGATTCTGTAGCATCG
>NW_016928722.1:0-529 GCF_001483705.2 Eufriesea mexicana
CCAAACTTCACCTTACCTGACACAACCGAACGAAACATGACCCAAACAAACTTGTCACGACCGCTATTTTTGACCACACCAGGGACAATCAGATGCTAGTAGAGCGATGCAGAGCGCAGATATCTATCGAACAGCAGTGTATAGCACAAAACTCAGAGCTATCCTAGCCAAACATATCCAAATCTTGCCAAGCAAAGCGTGCCGTATCCAAAACAAACGTGCCACGAACATTATTGCTGGCCTCCACAGAGGCAAGCAGAACATATTAGGGCACAGTATAGCGCAGAAGCCCGACGAATGGCAGTGCATAGCACCAGAGTTGAAGATACCCAATCCTAACTTAGCCAATCGTAACGTAACCGAATGTATACTAACTAAATTTAACGTGCCGAACCCACTATTGCTTGCCTCCACAGAGCCAAAAGCCAAGCAGAATATGCTATACACAGTAGAGCGCAGTAATCCGCCGAAAAACCGTGTATAACACGTAAGTCAAGGATACCCAAACCTAACCCAGACTCACATAACC
>NW_016928723.1:0-1007 GCF_001483705.2 Eufriesea mexicana
TAACCTGTTATAGCTTGGTGAATAGATCGCCTGACGCCTTCAATCCAATGGCAAGTACAGCCGATTACTTGCCAGAGAATAGGCCAATTCAAGATATATAATCTGTTATAGATTGGTAAATAGATCGCCAAAACCAAAATATATAATGTGCTATAGCTTAGTGAATAGATCGCCAACCGCCTTCAACCCAATGGCAAGTACAGATATCTACTGGGCAGAAAATAGGTCTATTCAAAATCTATAACCTGTTATAGCTTGGTGAGTATATCGCTTAACCCCTTCAATCCAATGGCGAGTACAGCCACATACTTGCCAGAGAATAGGTCTACCCAAAACATATAATCTGTTATAGCTTGGTGAATAGGTCGCCTAACGCCTTCAAACCAATGCCTAGTACAGTCATCTACTTGCCAGAGAGTATGTCTATTCAAAATCTATAACCTGTTATAGCTTGGTGAGTATATCGCTTAACCCCTTCAATCCAATGGCAAGTACAGCCACCTACTTGCCAGAGAATAGGTCTACCCAAAACATATAATCTGTTATAGCTTGGTGAGAAGGTCGCCTAACGCCTTCAACCAATGGCAATTACAGCCATCTACTTGCCAGAGATTAGGTCTAATCAATATCTATAACCTCATATAGCTTGGTGAATAGATCACCTAACGCCTTCAATCCAATGACAAGTACAGCCATCCACTTGCCAGATGATATATCTATTCAAAATCAATATTCTGTTATAGCTTGGTGAATAGATCACCTAACGCCTTCAATCCAATGGCAAGTACAGCCATCTACTTGCCAGACAATAGGTTTATCGAAAATCTATAATCTGTCACAGCCTGGTGAATATATCGCCTAACGCCTTCAATCCAATGGCAAGTACAGCCATCTACTTGCCAGAGAATACGTCTACTCAAAACCTATAATCTGTTATAACCTGCTGAATAGGTCGCCTAACGCCATCAACCATTGGCAAGTACAGCCATCTACTTGCCAGAGAATAG
>NW_016928724.1:0-721 GCF_001483705.2 Eufriesea mexicana
ACACAGGGGCAAGCGGAATGTACTAGAGCACAGTATAGCGCAGAAACCACCGCATTGCGTTGAACAGCACTAAGGCTGTGGATATGCTATCCTAACCTGGCCTAACCTAATCTAACCGAACATAGCATATCTCAGCATTACCTGCCGCGACCACTGCTCATGGCCTCCGTAGAGCCAAGCAGAATGTAGTAGAGCACAGTAGATCACAGAAATCCACGGAATGACAGTGTAAAGTACAATAGTCGACGTTGCATACCCTAACGTAGCCTAACGTAACGCGACTAAACGTTACCTGCCTCAACATAACAGGACTAGACAAATATTGCTGACCTCCACAGGGACAAGCAGAGTGTATTAGAGCACAGTATTGCTCACATGTCCACCAAATTGCAGTGAATAGCACAAAAGTGGAATATATCCTAAAATAGCATGACCTAACTTAAACTAACCAAACGTATTGTAACTCAACAGAGCGTGCTGCGAACACTGCTGCCGGACTGCCCGCAACCAAGCAGAATGTAGTAGAGCGCAGTAGATAACAGAAATACACGGAATGCTACCCGAACCAAACTTAACCTAACATAACCTAGCACAACGTAACCTAACTCAAACTAACGTTCCGCGACGACCATTGTCCGTCTCTCTGGAGCCCAGCAGTGTAGAGTTGGGCAATGTAGGGCTGAGAAATCCTCCGAATAGCTCTGTATGTTACAAAAGTCGA
>NW_016928725.1:0-622 GCF_001483705.2 Eufriesea mexicana
GTTAATTATTTTCTAGTCTAACCAGACCGAACCTAACCTAACCAAACGTGGAATAACTAAGCCAAACGTGCCGAGACGAACATTTCTGGCATCGGCAGTGCCAACCAGAACATTTTAAGGAACTGTGGAGCGCAGAATTACGACGAAGAGCAGTGTGCAGCATAAAAGTCGTGGATAACATGACCAAAACTAACGTAACCGAATGTAACCAAACGTAACGTAACGCAACCTAACGTGCTGCGGCCACTATCGTTGGCGTCCCCAAGGTAACGCAGGATATGATAGAGCACAGTAGAGCCCAGTAGTACATAGGATAGCTGTGTCGAGCACAAAAGTCTGAGGTACGCTAGCCCAGCCCATCTTAACCTAACCTAACCCAACGTAACCTAGCTCAACCTAACGGGCCGCGACCAGTATTGCTGGCCACCACATTGTCAAACAGAGCATATTAGAGAAGTGTGGAGCGCAGAACGCCATGGAATAGCAGAGTATAGCAGAAAAGTCGTACCGATCCAAACTCAACCTAAGCTAACGTAACATGACCATGCGTACCATATATCAACCTATTGCGCCGAGACCACTATTACTGGCTTCTCCAGAGGCAAGCAGAACGTACTAGAAC
>NW_016928726.1:0-786 GCF_001483705.2 Eufriesea mexicana
AACGTCATGGATGGCCACCCGGTTAGAGGCAGAGCATATTTGAGCACACTAGAGCACAGAAATCCACCGAATAGCAGCGAATAGCATAAAAGTCAAAGTAGCCTCTCCTAACCTAGCAAAGCCTAACGTATCCAAACGTCACAGATCTTAACTCACCATGACGGGACCACTACTGATGGCCTCCACAGGGACAAGCAGAGTGTACTAGAACACAGTAGAACACCGGAATCCGCCGCATTGCAGTGCAAAGCACAAGAGTCGAAGATAACCTAGCCAAACATGACCGAACCTAACCAAACAAAACGTAACATAGCGCAAAATAACGAGTCGCAACCACTTCTCCTGGCTCCCCGTAGCAAGGCAGAATGCTGTAGGACTTTGTAGAACTCAGCAATCCACCGAATAATAGTGTATAGCACGAAAGTCATAGCTATCCCAACAAAGATTAACCGAACCTTGCCTAACTAAGCTTGACCTAACACAAAGTAACGTGCCACGACCACCATTGCACGCCTCCCCAGAGTCGAGCATGGTGTAGTAGTGTAATGTGGAGCGCAGAAATCCACCGAATAGCAGTGTATAGCGCAACAGTCTAAGAAGTCCTAATCAAGGCTTCCTAGCATACCCTTACGAAACGAAGTATTACACAACCTAACGTGTAGAGACTACCATTATTGACCACCCCAGAGCCAAGCGGAACATACTAGATCGCAACATACTAGATCGCAGTAGAGCGCAGAAGTCCACCGAATAGCAGTTAATGGCACAAAAGTCTAAGCTATTCTT
>NW_016928727.1:0-1704 GCF_001483705.2 Eufriesea mexicana
GCTATTTTTGGCCTCACGAGTGCTAAGCAGTGTACAGCAGAGTAGTGTAGAACGCTGGGTACTTCCGAGTAGCAGTATATAGCGCAAAAGTCAAAGCCAACGTAACAAAAGTTTACCAAACGTCACCAAACGAACCGTAACGTATCTCAAAAAGTGTGCCAGGACCGATATTGCTGGCCTCTTCAGTGACAAGCAGAACCAATCAGAGCAGTGCACAGAGCAAATATCGCCCGAATACAGTATATAGAACAAAAGTCAAAGCAGCCCTAATCAAACCAAACCTAATCTAGCGTTAGCCATGCGTAACCTAACACAACCTAGCTTGCCGCGACTACAATTGCTGTCCTCCCGGGAGCTGAGCAGAGCATATTAGAGTAGTGTAGAGCGCAGAAGTCCATAGAATCGCAGTGTATAACATAAAGGTCAGTGCTAGCGTATCCTAACCTAACCAGACGTAGCATAGACAAACGTTATCCGTCACAAACTAATGCGCCGAGAACACTGTTGCTGGCCTCCCCAGAGCCAAGCAGAGCATGCTAGAGCACAGCAGTGCGCAGAAGTCCACCGAACGGCTGTCTACGCCAAGAAAGTCATAGCAATCCTAGTCTAACCCAAACCAACGTATCCTAACCAAAGGTAGCCTAAGTCAACCTAACGTGCCGAGACCACTATTACAGGCCTCACCATAGTCGAGCAGAGTATAGTAGAAAAATGAAAAGTGCACAGGTGCACGGAATGGCAGCGTATAGCACGAAAGCCAAAAATATCCCAAACTAACCAAAACGGAGCTACCCCAGCCAAACATGCCCTACCTCAACCTAACGCGCCGCGGCCACAATTGCTGACTTCCCCATCGCCAAACGGAACGTGTTATAGGAGCGTAAAGCGCAGGAATCTGCCGAATTGCAGCGTATAGCACAAAAGTCAAAGTCATCCTAACCAAACGTAGCCTAACCTAGCCAATACAAACGTAACGTATCCCAACGAATCGTGCCGCGACCGCTATTGCTGGACACTCCAGTGTCGAGCGGAATGTGGCTGAGCCATGAAGAGCGCAGAAATCCACTGAATAGCAGTGTATAGCACAAAACTCAAGGTTGTGCTATCCGAACATAACCAAACGTAACACATCCAAACGAAGCTAACTCAACCGAACGTGCCCGCACCATTATTCCTGTCCTCCCGAGGGCAAAGAAAAGCATATTAGAGCACAGAATAGGGCGTGAATTCACCGAGCAGTTGTGTATAAGCACAAAAGGTAAAGTCATCCTTTCCTAACCTAACCAATTGTAACATAGCCAAACGTAACATAACCGAAAATAACACAATTTCCGGCCTCGCCACAGTCGAGCAAAGTATAGTAGAGCAACGCAGAGCGTATGGATCCACCAAACAGCTGTCTACAGCAGAAAACTCAACTCTATCATATCCTAACTCGTCCAAACGTATTATGAACAAGCTTAGCATAACTTAACCTAACGTGCCGAGGCCACAGTTGCTCGCCTCCCCCAGAGAGAAGCAGATTATACTGGAGCCCGGTAGTCAGCAGAAAGCCAGCAAATAGCAGTGTAGAGCACAAAAAGTCGATGGAATCATAGCCAAACCAGTCCTCACATAAGCTAGCCGAACGTAGACTAGCTTAACCAAACAGCGGAGTCCACCATAGCTGGCCTCCCCATTGCCATGAAGAACATGCTAGTGGAG
>NW_016928728.1:0-946 GCF_001483705.2 Eufriesea mexicana
TAGAATCTGCCTGGAAGATTCAATTTCATTGACATTTTCGACTAATATCCTGGTGAGCTAACTATCTTGCTTAAATAAGGAGGAAAGATTCCATTGGCGTGCTATAGCCAATGCAATGCTTTAGAATCTGTCTGTAATACTCAATTTTATTGTCATTTTCGACTAATATCGTGGAGAGCTTAATCTCTTGCATAAGTACGGAGGAAACGTACTATTGACGTGCCATAGCCATAACACTGCTCCAGTATCTGCCTGGAAAATTCAATTTTGTTTGCATTTTCGTCTAATATCGTGGTGAGCTAGCTGTCTTGCATAAATAAGGAGGAAAGGGACCATTGGCGTGCTATAGCCATTGCAATTGTTTAGAAGCTGGCTGGAGTACTCAATTTCATTGACATATTCTACTGATATCGTGGTGAGCTAACTTTCGTGCATAAATAAGGAGGCAAGATTCTATTGACGTGCTGTAGCCATTGCAATGCAATAGAATCAGGCTGTGGAATTTTATTTTATTGACATTATCGACTTATATCGTTGTGAGCCTAATTTCTTGCAATAAATAAGTAGGAATGATTCTATCGGCGTGCTGTAGCCATTCAACTGCTGTAGAATCCGGCTGGAAAAATCAATTATATTATCCTTTTCGACTAATATCGTGGTGAGCAATCTCTCTTGCATAAATAAGGAGGAAGGATATATTGGCGTGCTATAGCCATGGCAGAGCTATGGAATCCGTCTGGAAAATCCAATTTCAGTGGCATTTTCGACTAATGTCGTGCTGAGCTAATTATCTTGCTCAAATATGGAGTAATGATTCTATTGGCGTGCTATAGCCATTGCAGAGCTATAGAATCCGGCTGGAAAATTCAATTTCATTGACGTTTTCGACTAATACCGTGATTAGCCAACTTTCTTGGTTAGATAAGGAGGAGGGATTCTATTGCAG
>NW_016928729.1:0-3407 GCF_001483705.2 Eufriesea mexicana
GACGTGAGCAGTAAGGGCCGTGGCATGTTAGGCTGCGTAAACTTACGTTTGGCTAGGTTAAGATTGACTACGTTGGCTTTTGTACTTTTCACTGATATTCGGTGTATTGCTGCCTTCTAGTGTGTCCTTATATGCTTTGATTGTCTCAGCAGAGGCCAGCCGTATGGTCTTCGTCACGTTATATTGAGTTATACTACGTCTGTATGGGTTAGGTTAGGTCAATTTTGTTAAGGCTATGATTGACTTTTCTGCTATACACTGCAATGCGGCGGATTTCTGCGGTCTAGTGCGCTGTAGCATAGTCTGCTTGCCCCTGTGGTGGCCAGTAATAGTGGTCTCGACACGTGAGTGTGAGCTATGCCACGTTCGGTTTTGTTCCGTTTGGTGAGGTTAGGGCAGGGTAGATTAGACGTTTGCGCTATGCAATATACGTGCATTTCTGCGAGCTACTGCCTTCTAACGTTTTCCGCTTAGCCCTGGGAATGCCAGCAATATTGTTCTCGGCACGTTAGGTTGTACGGTGTTACGGTAGGTTAGCGTATGTTAGGCTAAGTTCGGTAATAATAGCTTTGTCCGTCGTGCTACATACAGTTGTTCGCTGATTTCTGCGCACTAGTGTTCTCTAGTATGTTCTGCTCGGCTCTGTGGAGGCCAGCAATACCGGTCTCGTCATGTCAGGTACGGTTACTTTACGTTTGGGTATCCTCCATTTGGTTAGGTTTGGATTCTCTAGACTACACCTTTGTGCTGTACTTTGCTATTCGGTGGATTTCTGCTATCTTCTGTCCTCTAGTATGTTCTCCTTGGCTCTTGGGAGTCCAACAATAATCACGGCACCATAGGTTGAGCTACGCTACGTTCGGTTATGTTTCGTAATGCGATGTTAGGATAGGATGGCTTGGACTCTTCTGCCGTACACTGCTATCCGCGGATTTCTGCGCTATCCAGTGTTCTATTATCTTCTGCTCGGCTCTGTGGAGGCCACCAATAGTGGTCGCGGCACGTTACGTTTAGGTAGGCTGCGTTCTGTTACGTTAGGTTGGCATGAGTTAGGTCAGGATAGTTATGGCTCTTGTGCTATACACTGCGGTTCTATGGTTTTCGGCGCACTACTGCCCTATAGTAAGCTTTTCTCGACTCTGCGGAGACCAGCAATTGTGGTACCGGTACGTTAGGTTTTGTTATGTTACGTCTCGCTATGATAAGATTGTATATATAAGGATAGGATTGCTTCGATTTTTGTGGTATACGCTGCTATTCGTCGCATTTTTGCGCTGTACATTACTCTACTATACTCCGTTCGACTCAGTGGCGGCGAGAAATAGTGGTCCCGGCTCGCTCTGCTAAGTTACGCTGCGTTCGGTTAGGTTAGGTTGGGTCAGGATAGGTCAGGATATCTTCGGCTTTTGTGCTGTTCACTGCAATGCGGTGGTTTTCTGCGCACTACTGTGACCTAGTACACTCTGCTTGTCTCTGCGGAGGTCATGGATGATGGTCCTGTCATGTAAGGTTGGATTAGGTTACGTTTGGATGTATTACGTTTGGATAGGTAAGGATTGTCTACATTGACCTTTGTTTTCTACACTGCTATTCCGTGGGCCTCTGCGCTCCACTGTGCTCTAGTACATTCTGCTTGTCTCTATGGAGGACACCAATATTGGTCAGGTCATGTTTGATTGAGTTATGCTTCGCTTGGGCTTGCTACGTTTGGCTAGGTTATGAGAGGCTACCCTGACCTCTGTGCTTTTGACTGCTATAAGGTACATTTCTGCAATCTGCTGTGCTCTAGTATATTCTGTTCGGCTCTGGGGAGGCGAGAAATAGAGGTTGCGGCTCGTTAGGCTGAGTCGGGTTACGTTCCGTCAGGTTAGGCTAGGTCAGGTTAGGTTGGGGTATCTGCGGTTTTTGTGCTATACACAGCTATGCGACGGATTTCGGCGCCCTACTGTGCTGTAGTACGCTCTGGCTGCCTCTGTGGGGGCCAGCAATATTGGACTCGTCACGCCATGTCTAGTTACACTACGTTTGTATATGTTAGGTTAGGTCAGGATTGGTCAGCGTATGTGTGACTTCCCTCGTATATACTGCTATGCTGTGGATTTCTGCGCTCTGATGCGCTCTAGTAGATACTGCTTGGATCTGGGGGCGAGCAATAGTGCTCTCGACACGTTAGGTTGAGGTACGCTACGTCCGGTTATGTTACGCCTGGGGAGGTTAGCATAGTACAGTTTAGACGTCTGCGCTGTACACGGCTATCCACCGATCTTTGCGCACTTCTGCGTTCTAATATTTTCTGTTTGGCTCTGGGCGGGCCAGCAATAGTGGTGCCGGCACGTTAGGTTGAGGTATGCTGCGTTCGCTTATCTTACGTTTGTTCAAGTAACGTTAGAATGGATTAGGCTCTTGTGGCATCCACTGCTATTCGGTGGACTTTTGCCATCTACGGTGATCTGATATATCATGCTTGTCTCTCGGCTGGCCAGTATTTGTGGTCTGTGCACGTTAGGTTTAGTTAAGCATCGGTTCGTTAGGTTAGGTTCGGAAGGCTCGGCCAGGATTTCTTTGACGCTTGTGCTGTACACGGCTGCCGGCGGATATCTGCTCTCTACATTGCTCTACTATACTCTGCACGATTCTGAGGAGCAAGCCATATATATCATGGCAAGATATGTTGGGTTAGCTTTCGTTTGGTTGGCCTAGGCTAGGTTAAGTTTGGTTATTGCAGATTTGACTTTCGTGCCATAGACTGCTAGTCGGTTGACTTCTGTCATCGGCTGCGCTCTACTACATTCTGCATAGCTATGGGGAGGCCTGGAGCAGTGCTGGCCGCACGTTACTTTCAGCTATGCAACGTTCGTTTGGATTAGGTAAGGCCAAGTAATGTCAGGAAAGCTACGGCTTTTGTGCTATTCACAGAATCGCGGTGGATTTCTGCGCTCTACCCTGCTCTAGTACATTCTGCTTGTCTCTGTGAAGGCCAACAATAATTGTCTCCTCGTGTTAGCTTGAGTTTCGTTGCGTTTGGATATGTTACGTTTGGCAAGGGTATGATAGGCTACTTTGACTTTTGTGCAGTACACTGCTATTCGTTGGATTTCTGCATTCTGCTGTGCTCTAGTATGCTCCGCTTGGCGCTGGGGAGGCCAGCAATAGTGGTCTCCGCACGTGAGGTTTAGTTTTTCTACGTTCGGTTAGATACAGCACTGCGGCGGATTTCTGCTTTCTACTGTGCTCCAGTATATTCTGCTCGACTCAGGGGTAGCCAGTAATAGTGGTATCGGCCCGTTCGATTGAGTTAGGCTGCGTTCGGTTGCGTTACGTCAGCTAGATTTAGGTATGGACATATTTGACTTTCGTAGTGTACACTGATATTCGGTGGATTTCTGCGCTCCACTGCGCTCGACTAT
>NW_016928730.1:0-210 GCF_001483705.2 Eufriesea mexicana
TGGATGTATGTATGGATGGATGGCTGTATGGATGGGTGGATGTATGCATGGATGCATGTATGGTTGTTTGTATAGCTGTAAGTATGTATGTATGGATGGATAAATGGCAGGATGTGTGTATGGATGTATGTATGGACGAATGTATCGGTGTATGTAAGTATGGACGTTTGTATGGATGCATGTATGTATGCATTTCTGGATGTATGGAAA
>NW_016928731.1:0-634 GCF_001483705.2 Eufriesea mexicana
TGCATAAACATAGAAGAAAGATTCTATTGGCGAGCAATAGCCACTGAAATGCTATAGAATCTGAATGGAAAATTCAATTTCATTGACATTTTCGTCTAATATCGTGGTGAGCTATCTTTCTTGCGTAAATAAGACGGAAAGATTCTATTGGCGTGCTATTGCTATTGCAATGCCAAAGAATCTGGTTGGAAAAATCTATTTTATTGGCATTTTCGGCTAATAACGTGGTGAGTTAGTTTTCTCGCATATATAAGGAGGATTGATTCTAATGGCGAGGTATAGGCATTGCAATGGAATAGAATCTTGCTGGAAAATTCAATTTCATTGACATTTTCGACTAATATCGTGGTCAGCTAGCTTCCTGGCATAAGTATGGTGAAAGGATGCTTTTGGCGTGCTATAGCCATTGAAATGCTGCAGAATCTGGCCGGAAAATTCAATTTTATTGACATTTTCGACTTATATCGTGGTAAGTGGTGAGCTATCTTCCTTGCATAAGTATGGAGGAAAGATCCTCTTGGCGTGCTATAACCATTGCAATGATATGGAATGTGCCTGACAGTTTCGATTCTATCGACATTTTCAACTAATATAGTGGTGAGCTATCTTTCATGCGTAAATAAGGCGGAAAGAT
>NW_016928732.1:0-2404 GCF_001483705.2 Eufriesea mexicana
TTAACCTAACGTACCGAAACCTAACTAAACCTAACGAGATGAGGCCTCAAATACTGGCCGCCCGGAGGCAAGCAGAGCATATTAGAGCGCAGTAGGGAGCAACAGACCACTGAATAAATGTGTATAGCGCAAAAGTATAATATACCCTATCCCAACCTGAAAAACGTGGCATAAGCGAACGTAGCGTAGCACAACCTAGCGTGCCGAGACCAGTATTGCTGACATCCCCAGAGCCAAGCAGAATATTCCAGAGCCCAGAAAAGCGCAGAATTCTGCCGCACTGCCGTGAATAGCACGAAAGTCAATGATATCCTAACCTAACGTGGCCGAACCTGATGTAACCAAGCGTTGTCTTACCAAATATAACGTGCCGCGACAGCCACTGGCGGATTTCGTACAGTCGAGCAAAAGCATATTGTAGCAAACTAGAGCGCAGAAGTACACCTGATATCAGTGTATGGCACAAAAGTGAAAGTAGCATATCCTAACCTGACGTAACCTAACCTAACCAAACGTAGCCTAACACAAAAGAAAGCGCCACGATCAATATTGCTCACCTCCCAGTGTCGAGCAGTGTACAATATAGAAATATTGAGCGCTGAAATCCACCGAACTGCTGTGCATAGCACAGAGGTCAAATAGATCCTAACCAAGCTTTGCTAACCTACCATAGCGAAACGAAGCATGACTCACCCTAACGTGCCGAGACGACTATTCATGACCAACCCAGAGCCAAGCAGAATATACGAGAGCACAGTGGACTGCAGTAATCCACCGCATTGCAGTGTATGCCACAAAATACTAAGATATCGACACGACGTGCCGCTGGCACTACTGCTGGTCTCCACAGACCCAAGCAGAAAGTATTAGAACACAGTAGAGCGCAGATATCCGCGGATAGGAGTGTATTGCGCAAAAGTATAGACTATCCTATCCCACCCTCCCAAACGTAACATAACCGAACATAGCATAGATCACCCGACGTGCCGTGACCACTTTTGCTGGACTCCACAGAGCCAAGCAGAAAGTAGTAGAGCACTGCGAAGCGCAGAAGTCAACGGCATTTCGGTGTAGAGCGCAAAAGTCAAACATATCCGGACGCAAATTGGCCACACCTAAGCTACCTGAATGTGGTGTAACCCAACCTAACGCGACGAGACCAATGTTGCTAGCCTTCCAGAGCCAAGAAGATCATATGAGAGGTCATTAGAACGCAGAGCTCCACCAAATAGGAGTTAACAGCACAAAAGCCAAAGTAGCCTATCCTAACCTAGCCAAACGTTACATACCCAGTCGTAGTCTAACTCATCCTAACATTAAGGGACCGCTATTGCAGGCATCGACACAGACAAGCAGAATGTACCAGAGCTCATTAGAGCGCAGCAATCCACAGCCCTGCAGAGAATGGCGCAAAGGTCGTAGATAACCTAACCTAACCTGACATAACAAGAGACACAACCGAGCGTAGCATTGCTCAATGCAACGTGCCGCGACCGCAGCACCTGACTTCCCCAGAGCCAAGCTGTATGTAATAGAGCACAGTCGATCTCAGAGATCCACCGAATAACAGTGCACAGCGCGAGAGTCGAAGCCGTCCTATCAAAATTAAACCTAACCTTACCTAACCAATCGTATCCTAACACAACGTGACGTGCCACGACCACTACTGCTCGCCCCCACATTGCCGAGCAGGGCATAGTAGAGCAATGTAGGGCGCAGATATCCACCAAATAGCAGTGTATAGCAAAACAGTAAAAGAAATCCTAGCCATGCCTACCCATCCTGCCCTAACGAAAAGTAACATAACTCAAGCTGACGTGCCTATACCACTATTACTGGCCACCAAAGAGCCAAGCAGAATATATTCGAGCGCAGCAAGGCGGACAAATTCGAATTTCGAATGGAAGTGACTGGCACGAAACTACAAGACACTCTGTCCTGACATAACCAAAAATCTCCTATCCAAAGGTAGCCCAGGTCAGCCTAACGCGCCGAGAGCACTATTGCTGGCCTGCCCGGAGACCGGCAGATAATATTAGAACACAGGAGAGCGCAGGAACCCGCTGGATAATAGTGTACAGCGCGAAAGTCGAATCCATCCGAACCAAACAAAACCATGCATGACCTAGACAAGCGTAGCCTAACTCAACGTGACGTGCCGTGACTATTGCTGGTCTCCCCAGGGAAAAGCAGAGTACGGTAGAGCGCAGTCGAGTGCAGAAACCCATCAAATAGCCGTGTATAGCACGAAAATCGAAGATGACCTATCCGAGATTTTCATAACCTAACCTATTCAAACGTGAACTAACTCAACATAACGTTCCGCAGCCGCTATTGTTCGCCTCCCCAGAGTCGAGCAGAGTATAGTAGAGAAATGTAGAGCGCAGAAATCTACCGAACAGCA
>NW_016928733.1:0-1372 GCF_001483705.2 Eufriesea mexicana
CCAATATAATCTTTCCTACTTGTTTATGCAAGAATGTTAGCTCACCACATTAGTCGAAAATGTGAATAAAATAGAACTTTCCAACTAGATTCTACTGAATTGCAATGGCTATAGCACTCCAGAAGGATCTTTCCTCCTTATTTATGCTAGAAAGTTAACTCACCACGATATTAGTCGAAAATGACTATGAAATTGAAATTTCCGGATTCCGGCCTAATTCCACAGCATTGCAATGGCTATAGCACGCCAAAGGTACCTTTCCTCCATACTTCTTCCAGGAAGCCAGCTCACCACGATAATAATGGGAAATGTCAATAAAATTGAAGTTTCCAGCCCGATTCTGCAGCATTGCTTTGGCTATAGCAAGCCAAAAGTATCTTTCCTCCATACTTATGCAAGGAAGCTAGCTCACCACGATATTAGTCGAATATGTCAATGAAATTGAACTTTCCAGCCAGATCCTATAGCATTGCCATGCCTATAGCACTACAGAAGGATCTTTCCTCCTTATTTATGCAAGAAAGTTAGCTCTCCACGATATTAGTCGAAAATGTCAATAAAATTGAACTTTCCAACCAGATTCTACTGAATTGCAATGGCTATAGCACTACAGAAGGATCTTTCCTCCTTATTTATGCAAGAAAGTTAGCTCTCCACGATATTAGTCGAAAATGTCAATAAAATTGAACTTTCCAACCAGATTCTACTGAATTGCAATGGCTATAGCACTACAGAAGGATCTTTCCTCCTTATTTATGCAAGAAAGTTAGCTCTCCACGATATTAGTCGAAAATGTCAATATAATTGAATTTTCCGGCTGATTCTACCGGATTGCAATGGCTATAGCTTGCCAATATAATCTTTCCTACTTGTTTATACAAGAGTGATAGCTCACCACATTAGTCGAAAATGTCAATAAAATTGAACTTTCCAACCAGATTCTACTGAATTGCAATGGCTATAGCACTACAGAAGGATCTTTCCTCCTTATTTATGCTAGAAAGTAAACTCACCACGATATTAGTCGAAAATGACAATGAAATTGAAATTTCCGGCCTAATTCCACAGCATTGCAATGGCTATAGCACGCCAAAGGTACCTTTCCTCCATACTTATGCCAGGAAGCCAGCTCACCACAATAATAATGGGAAATGTCAATAAAATTGAACTTTCCAGCCCGATTCTGCAGCATCGCATTGGCGATAGCGCGCCAAAACGATCTTTCCTCCTTACTTATGCAAGCAAGTTGGCTCACAACGATATTAGTCAAGAATGTCAATGAAATTGAATTTTCCAGAAAGATTCAATTGCACTGCAATGGCTATAGCACGCCAAAAGGATCTTTCCTCCATACTTATGCAAGGAAGCTAGC
>NW_016928734.1:0-1396 GCF_001483705.2 Eufriesea mexicana
ATCCATCCATCCATACATCCACCCACCAACCCAACCATCCATCCATACATCCATACATACATCCATGCATACATCCATGCATACATCTGTACACACATCCACACACCCATCAATACATGCATCCATACATACACCAATACATACATCCATACATGAACCCATACATTCATCCATACACACATCCATACATACATCCTTACTTACATCCATACATACATACATACATCCACACATACATCCATGCATACATCTGTACACACATCCACACACCCATCAATACATGCATCCATACATACACCAATACATACATCCATACATGAACCCATACATTCATCCATACACACATCCATACATACATCCATGCATACATCTGTACACACATCCACACACCCATCAATACATGCATCCATACATACACCAATACATACATCCATACATGAACCCATACATTCATCCATACACACATCCATACATATATCCTTACTTACATCCGTACATACATACATACATACATACATACAAACATCCACACATACATCCATGCATACATCCAGATATACATCCATACATACATCCTTACTTACATCCATACATACATACATACATACATACATACATACATCCACACATACATCCATGCATACATCCAGATATACATCCATACATACGTCCATGCATACATCCATACATACGTCCATACATGCATCCATACATCCGTTCATGCGTCCATCCATACTTCAATCTGTACATACACCCAACAATCCATACAGCCATCCACCCATCCATCCATGCATCCATACACATCAATACACAGATCCATATATACACGCATACATTCATCCATCAATCCATCCATCCATACACCCATCCACCCATCCACGCATCCGTTTATCCGCCTATCCATACATACATCCTTCCGTCCATCCACAAAATCCATTAACATCCATACAACCATACATCCATACATCCATTCATCCATACAGCGATCCATCCATACATGCCACCATCCATACATCAAACCATCCATACACCCATACATCCATGCATCCATACATACATACATATATACATCAATACATCCATACATACGTACATCCGTCGATCCATACCTCAATCCATACATACATCCGTCAATTTATACAACCATTCATCCATACATACACCCATCCATACATCCACCTTTCCACACATCTGTCCATCCATATTTCCTCCCATCCATACATCCATCGAACCATTCATTCATCCATCCATACAGACACCCACCCATACATCAATAGATCCACACATCTATCCATATATATATACTTACATTTGTACATCCATACATCCACAAATCCGTACATCCATGCATCCATGCATCCATACATACACTCACCCATATATCCATAGAACCATC
>NW_016928735.1:0-544 GCF_001483705.2 Eufriesea mexicana
GACCTATTCTCTGGCAAGTAGATGGCTGTTCTTGCCATTGGATTGAAGGCGTCAGGCGATCTACTCAGAAAGCTATAACAGGTTATAGATTTTGAATAGAACTATTCTCTGGCAAGTAGATGGCTGTACTTGCCATTGGATTGAAGGCGTCAGGCGATCTACTCAGAAAGCTATAACAGGTTATAGATTTTGAATAGAACTATTCTCTGGCAAGTAGATGGCTGTACTTGCCATTGGATTGAAGGCGTCAGGCGATCTACTCAGAAAGCTATAACAGGTTATAGATTTTGAATAGAACTATTCTCTGGCAAGTAGATGGCTGTACTTGCCATTGGATTGAAGGCGTCAGGCGATCTACTCAGAAAGCTATAACAGGTTATAGATTTTGAATAGAACTATTCTCTGGCAAGTAGATGGCTGTACTTGTCATTGGATTGAAGGCGGTAGACGATCTCTTTACCACGCTATAGCGGATTTTATATTTTGTATAGACCTATTCTCTGACATGTAGATGGCTGTACTAGCCATTTGGTTGAAGTCGTAA
>NW_016928736.1:0-892 GCF_001483705.2 Eufriesea mexicana
CAAGCAGAATATACTAGAGCAAAGTAGAGCACAGAATTCCGTACCACATCCGTGTAGAGCACATATGCCAAGGCTACCTTATCCAAACCCAACCAAGCCTAACCAATACAAACGTAACCTATCCCAAGCTAACGCGCCGCGACTAGTATTGCTGGCCTCCGCAGAGCCGAGCAGAGCATAATCGAGGAGACTGGAGCGCAGAAATATATGGAATCGCTGTGTAGAGAAGAAAAGTCAAAGTTATCTAAGCCTAACAAGGACAAACATAACCCAACCGAACGTATACTCTCAAACCTATCACGCCGAGACCACTATTATTGGCCTCCCCAGGGCCGAGCAGAGTTCAGTGGAATAATGTATAGCGAAGGTATCCTCCAAATAGCGGTGTACTGCACAAAATCCAAAGCTACCCTGACCTATCCTGACCAAGCGTGGCACCACCAAACGCAACCTAACAAAACGTATCGTGCTTTAACCTTTATTGCTTCCTTCCTCAGAGTCGAACAGAGTATTGTACAGCAGAGTAGAGCGCAGCATGCCACCCAATAGTAACGTATAGCACAAAAGTCGAAGATACCCTGACCTAACCTGGCCTAACCTATCCTAACCAAGCGTAGAATAACAGTACCTAACGTGCCGCCCCAACTATTGCTGGCTTCCGCAGAGCGAAGCAGAACATACCAGAACAAAGTAGAGCGTAACCGCGTAAACCACGAAAGTCGGATCTACCCAAACCTAACGCGAGCTAACATAACGTAACAAAACGTAGCCTAACTGAACCTGGCGGGCCGAGACTACTATTACTGGCCTCCCCAGGAACGAGCAGAATACTATAGAGCACAATGGACCGCAGCTATCCGCCGCATTGGAGTGTAAAGCAGAAAAGTAGAAG
>NW_016928736.1:1066-1289 GCF_001483705.2 Eufriesea mexicana
GTGCCTCGAGCTAATGCTTTCTAACGGCTTCGCGAAAAAGATGTTATTGTCCTTTCTAGCGTCCTCGCCGCAGGGGAACGCGTGTGTAGGAGTTGGGCACGCGGCTTGGAAAAACCATGCCCTCACCGTTGAAGCGTCATCGGACAAGTTGGACCTACCATTTCGGGAAGCAGCTCACTTGGCCGTGGCTCCGGGTTGTCTAGCAGCCCGCAGCATCGTTACC
>NW_016928737.1:0-238 GCF_001483705.2 Eufriesea mexicana
GCCACCTTCATGCCAGAGAATAGGTCTATTCAAAATCTGTAACCTGTTATAGCTTGGTGAATATATCACCTATCGCATCCAATAGAATGGCAAGTAGAGCCGTCTACTTGCCAAAGAATAGGTCTATTCAAAATCTATAATCTGTCATAGCTTGGTGAATAGTTGGCCTATCGCCTTCAATCCAATGGCAAGTACAGCCGTCTACTTTCAAGAGAATACGTGCTTTCAAAATCTATAA
>NW_016928737.1:395-630 GCF_001483705.2 Eufriesea mexicana
TGCCAGTGAATTGGTCTATTCAAACTCTATAATCCGATTTAGCTTGGTGAATAGGTCGCCCAACGCCTTAAATACAATGGCAAGTACATCCATTTTCTTGCCAGAGAATATGTCTACTGAAAATCTATAGTCTCTTATAGCTTGGTGAATAGATAGCCTAACGCCTTGAATCCAATGGAAAGTACAACCACCTTCATGCCAGAGAATAGGTCTATTCAAAATCTTTAATCTGTCA
>NW_016928737.1:661-1042 GCF_001483705.2 Eufriesea mexicana
CCAATGGCAAGAACAGCCATCTACTTGCCAGAGAATTGGTCTATTCAAAATCTATAATCCGTTGTAGCTTGGTGAATAGGTCGTCCAACGCCTTAAATACAATGGCAAGTACAGCCATTTTCTTGCCAGAGAATACGTGCATTCAAAATCTATAATTTGTTATAGCTCGGTGATTAGATCGCCTATCGCCTGCAACCCAATGGCAAGAACAGCCATGTACTTGCCAGGGAATAAGTCTGTTCAAAATCTATAATCTGTTATAGCATGGAGAATAGATCGCATAACGCCATCAATCCAATAGCAAGTACAGCCACCTTCATGCCAGAGAATAGGTCTATACAATATCTATAACCTGTTATAGCTTGGTGAATAGATCGCCTA
>NW_016928738.1:0-435 GCF_001483705.2 Eufriesea mexicana
ACGCCAATAAAATCTTTCCTCCTTATTTATGCAAGAAAATAAGCTCACCACGATATTAGACGAGAATGTCAATAAAATTGAATTTTCCATGCAGATTGAATAGCATTGCAATGGCTAAAGCACGCCAATAGTATCCTTCCTCCAAATCTAAGCAAGAAAGTTAGCTCACCGCGATATTAGTCGAAAATGTCAATAAAATTGTATTTTCCGGCCTGATTCTATAGCATTGCAATGGCTAAAGCACGCCAATAGTATCCTTCCTCCAAATCTAAGCAAGAAAGTTAGCTCACCGCGATATTAGTCGAAAATAACAATAAAATTGAATTTTCCAAGCTGTTTCTATGGCATTGCAATAGCTGTAGCACGCCAATTGAATCTTTCCTCCTTATTTATGCACTAAAGTTAGCTCAGCGCGATATTAGTCGAAAATGTCTA
>NW_016928739.1:0-2633 GCF_001483705.2 Eufriesea mexicana
GAATAGCAGTTTATAGCACAAAAGTCAAAGAAATCCTAACTGAGCCTTCCTAACCTAGCCTAACGGACCGTTACCTTACCACACTAACGTGCCGAGAATACTATTACTGGCTACCGCAGCGCCAAGCAGAGCATATTAGAGCAGGTCAGAGCGCAGAAACTCACCGTATTGCAATGTACAGCACAAAAGAAGAAGTGGCATATCCCAACCTGGCCGAACGTGGCATACACGAACGTAGGCTAACTCAACCTAACACTAATGGACCACCGTTCTGGCCTCGACAGAAACAGGCAGAATGTACTAAAGCACAGTAGAGCGCAGAAATCCACCGCAATGCATTGAATGGCACAAGAGCCGTAGGTACCCTAACAAAACCTGACCGAACCTAACCCAAACAAAGGCAGCATAACCCGAAATTGCGTGCCACGACCTAAGCTCCTGGCCTCCGCTGAGCAAAGCAGAATGTAGTAGAGCACTTTAGATCACACAAATCCACCGGAAAGCAGTCTAAAGCACAAAAGACAGAGTAGCCTATCCTAACCAAGGCAATCGTGACATACACAAACGTAGCATAGCTCAACGTAACACGACCAGACTACTTTTTCATGCTTTCACGGAGACAATCAGAAGGTTCTGGAGCACAATAGCGCGCAGACATCCACCGCATTGCAGTCTAAGACGAAAAAGTCAAATATGTCCAAACCATACATGAGATAACCTAACCTAACAAATCGTAGCCCAACTTAACATAACGTGCCGAGACCACAATTGATGGACTACCAGAGCCAACAAGAACATACTAGAGCATACTAGGGCGCAGATATCCCCCGAACAGCAGTGCACTGCTCAAAAGTCAAAGCTACCACATCCTAATATATGCAATCTTAACTTAATGGAACGTTACATAACTAAACCTTACGTACCGCGGCCGCTATTGCTGGCATCCCCGGAGTCGTGCAGAACATAATAGAGGAGAGGAGAGCGAAGAAATCCATAGAACCGCAGTGTATGGCACAAAAGTTATTGCTACCCAAACCGAAGCCAAGATAGCATAACTTAACCAAACGTAGCATAACACAACATAACGTGCCGCGACCGCCGCCTCCGGCCTCCTCTGAGCCAAGAAGATTAAAGTAGTGCACATTCGGACACAGAAATCCACCGAAAAGCAGTGTGTGGCGCGAAAGTCAAAGCTACACTAACCAAACATAACCTAACCTAGCCTATCCAAACTTAACCCAACGCAACCTAATGTGCCGCGAATGTTATTAGTCGCCTCCCCTGATTCGAGCAGAGAATAGTAGAGCAACGTAGGGCGCAGAAATCTGCCGCATACAGTGTACAGCGCAAACGTCAAAGAAACCCTAACCAAGCTTTCCTAACCATACCAAACGATCCGAAACATAACTCAAACTAACGTGCCAAGGCCACCAGTATTGGCCACTCCAGAGCCAAGCAGGACATAATATACCTCAGTAGAGGACAAACGTCCACCGAATAGCAGTATAAGGCACAAGAGCATAATCCATTTTATCCTAACTTCACCAAACGCAACATAAGAAAACGTAGACAAACTCACACCAACGTGCGGATACTACTAGTGCTGGACTCCACAGAGCCGAGCAGAATCCACTAGAGCACCGCAGAGCCCAGAAATTCGCGGATAGCAGTGTATAGCGCAAATGTCTAGACTATCCTATCCTAACCTCACCAAACGTAGCATAACTCAACCTAACGTGCCGTAACGTGCGGATACCACTAGTGCTGGACTCCACAGAGCCGAGCAGAATCCACTAGAGCACAGCAGAGCCAAGAAATCCGCGGATAGCAGTTTATAGCGCAAATGTCTAGACTATCCTATCCTAACCTCACCAAACGTAGCATAACTCATCCTAACGTGCCGAGACCGCTGTTGCTGACCTCCACGGAGGCAAGCAGAGTATACTAGCGCGCAGCAGCGCGCAGAAATCCACCGAATTGCAGAGGATAGCGCAAAAGTCGAAGGTGTCATGACATGACCTGACCCATCCTAGCCAAACCAATCGCGGATTATCTCAACGGAGTGTGCCGCGACCACTTCTGCAGCCGTCCCCGGTGCAAAGCGGATTAAGGTAGAGCAATGTAGATCCCAGAAACCCACGGAATAGCAGTTCAAAGCACAAAAGTCAAAGTAGCCTTTACTTACCTTGCCAAATTAATTATAACTGAATGTAACCTAACGCAAACTAACGTGCCTCGACCGCTATTGCTGCCCTCCGCAGAGCCGGAATGAAAATACTCGAGCACAGTTGGATGCGGAATTCCTCCTAATAGCAGGCTATGGAACTAATATCTAACTACCCCTCCTAACCTAACCAATCGTTGCATAACCAAACGAAACCAAACTCAACCTATCGTGGCGCGACCACTTATGCTGGCCTCCAAAGAGCCAAGCAGAACACATTATCCGAGAGGTGAATCCAGTAAGCCATATGGTCGCAGAGTATATCAGAACAGTCAGAGCTACCAAAAGCTAACCCAGAAAAAACAGAACATAACCAAACGCAGCATAACTGAGCCTAACGCGCCGTGGCCGCTATTTTTGCCCTCCCCAGAGCAATGCCGGACACACTAGAGCAGCGTAGGGCGCAGAA
>NW_016928740.1:0-3882 GCF_001483705.2 Eufriesea mexicana
TGGTGGACTTCAGCGTTGTGCAGTGCTCTAATATGCCCTGCATATCCCTCGGAAGGTCAGCAACATTATTCTCGGCCCGTTATGATCACCTATGTAGCTGTTGGCTTGGCTAGGTTGGGACAGGCTAGGTTAGGGTATCTTTGACTTTTGTGCCACACACGGCAATGCGGTGGATTAATGCGTTCTACAGTGAACTAAAATTTTCTGATTGGCTCTGGGGAGGCCAACTGCGGTGGCATCGGCACGCTAGGTTGACTTAGGTTATTCATGTCTTTGCTAGTCTACGATATGTTTGGTTAGGGAAGCTTTGTCTTTTGTGCTGTGCACTGCTATTCGGTCGATATCCGTGCAATGCATCGCTCCACTAGCGTCTGCTTGTCTCCGGCGTGGCCAGCAATAGCAGTCGCGACAGGTTTGGTGAGTTATGATACGATGGGTGAGGTTAGGTTAGGTCAAGTTTGGTTAAGATGGCTTTGTTCTTTGTGCTATAAACTGCTATACGGTCGATATCTGGGCTCTGAATTGCTGTAGTAGCATCTGCTTGTATCTGTGGAAGCCAGCAGCCATGGTCGTGGTAAGTCAGGTTGGGTTTCGTAACGTCCTCTTATGTTACGTTTCATTAGATTAACAAAGGGTAGGCTTGGCGCTTGTACTATACACTGCTATTCTGTATCTGGCGAGGCCAGCAATAGTGGTCCCGACACATTAGGTTAGGTTATACTGTGTTTGCTTATACTACGTTTGTATATTGTAGGACATGGTAGCTTTCACCTTTGAGCTATCCACTGCTCTTCGGCGGGTTTTTACGCACCGCTTTGATCTACTATACTCTGTTCGTCTCTGGGGTGGCCAGTATTTGTTGTCTCGTCCCGCTAGGGTGAGTTATGTTACGTTTGGTTACGTTATGATAGTTTGGGTTAGTCTTGGATGGATATATATGACTTTCGTGGTTTTCGCTGCTATTCGGTGGATTTCTCAGCTCTACTCTGCTCTAGTATGTTCTGCTTTGCTCTGTGGAAGACAGTAATGGTGGTCTCGGCTCGACAGGTTGAGAAGCGATACGTTTGGTTAAGTTACGTTAGCTCTGGTTAGGTTTAGATAGCTTCGACTTTTTTATCGCAATACACTGCGACTCTATAGACTCCTTCGATCTGCTCTCCTCCATTATGCTCTGCTTGTCTATGGGGAAGCCGGATGTAGTGCCCACGGCTAGTTAGGTTTGATTACTCTACGTTCGATTAGGTTAAGCTGGGTATGGTTAGGTCGGTATATCCTAGACTTTTATGCTACACATTGCTATTTGGTGGCTTTCTGTGCTCTACTGTGCTCCATTATACCCTGCGCGACCCGGGGAGGCCAGCATTAATCGTCCTGGCTCGATAGGATGCGTTAGGATAAGTTTAGTGGTGTTAAGATTAGTTGGGTTTGCACAGGGTTGCTTCGACTTTTGTGCTGTACTCCGCTGTTTCGAATATTTCCACGCTCTACATCGCTCTACTGTACTCTGCTCGAATCCGGGGTCAAGTATTTGTGTTCTAGGCAGGTTTGGTTGCGGTAGGCTACGTTTGGTTGTGTTATGCTGTATTGGGTTACGTTTTTGTTGCTTTGACCTTCCGGTATAGACTGTTGTTTAGCGGGTATTTGCGCTCAACTGTGCTCTAGTACGTTTTGCATGGTTCCCGTGAGGCCAGCAACAGTGTTCTCGTCACGATAGTTTGAGATAGATAACGTTTGGTTATGTTACGTTCTGTAAGGTCGGGATTGGACGGCATTGACTTTTACGCTACACGCCGCTATTCGGTGGACTTCTGCGCTGTACTGTGATCAACTGTAGTCTGCTCTACTCTGGGAATTTCAGAAATAGCAGCCGCGGCGCGCTAGTTTGTGTTACGTTACGTTTGTATAGGTTAGATTTGTTTCCGTTAGGTTGGGATATCTTTGACTTTCGTGCTGTTCACTGCCATTCTATAGAGCTCAGCGCTCTATTCTCCACTAATATGCCCTGCTTGGCGACGGAGATGCCAGCAATTGTTGGCTAGGCACTATAGGGTGGTATTTGTTGCGTTGGGATATGTTAGTCTTGGTCAGGTTATGTTATGGAGTCTTCCACTCTTCTGCTTTACATTTCTATGCGGCCGATCTCTGCACTCTACTGTGTTCTAATATATTCCGCTTGGCTCTGTGCAGGCCAGCAATAGTGGTCTCAGCACGTTAGTTTATATTAGGTTACGTTTGGTTAAGTTGGGTTACGTTGTGTCAGGATGGGGCAGCTTTGACCTTTGAGCTACACACTGCCATTCGGTGGATTTCTGTGCTCTACTGTGGTCTAATATACTCTGCTTGGCGCTGCGTATGCCAGCAATGGTATTCTCGGCACGTTAGGTTGAGGTAGGCTTCGTTTGGCTGGGTTAGTGTTTGTCAGGTTAGGTTAGGGTATCTTCGACTTTTGTGCCTTGCACATCAGTGCGGTGGATGTCTGCGCTCCCCTATGCTCCAGTATACTCCACGCAGGGGCTGCGGTCGACCTTGGTCGGCCGCGGTACGGGCTTAACGACCCCGAGGTACCCGAGTCACGCGCATACCGTAAGCCTGTGGTCACGTTTCGCAGGAACGTGGGTCTGGCCTTAATCGGCTGGACCGTGAGGATGATAACCTCTATAAAATAATCCCTTAATCCTCAGGGCTATGGTGCGCGGCCCTGAAGTACCACCACGTCACCGGATGCACGGGGAGGTGGCTGGTGGGTGCACCAGCCGGTTAGCGACCCCCTCAGGGCACCTCTCTTCCCTCTGAGCGTAGTAGCCTTCTCCCCGGGAAGGGCGTCACCCGGGGAGTGACCTCATAATGACCCTACTCGTGGGAATTAATATGGATATTAATAAATATGTAAAACTTGGGACTTGGGGGGGGAGGTATTGTAAGTGATGCGGGAGCGTCGAATGCGGCTGGTGTCGCGCGAGAGGGTGGAGCGCGTAGTATATCCGCTCCGAGTGGTCGTGGTGGTGGGGCCGCACGTACTGTGAGCCCCGCTAAAAGGATAAAGCGTTCCTGTGTGGATGTAAGTATGGATGTCGAAAGTGAGTGTGTGTCTGAAGCCTTGAGTGCTACGAGGGTGATTGGTGATAAGATTCGCCGGTTCGTTTTCACCGAAGGAAACCGGGTGTCGAAGCCCGCTGGTGAGTTTATTTTGAATTGTGTGTATGAGTATGATTGTCAATTGGTGAGTATGCTAGCGAGGAATGTACGGTTGTGTGGGTGGTTAGAGGAATGCGAGAAGCGCATGCGGCAAGAGGTGGATGTGACTGAAAGATGGAGTTTTGCAAGTGTGGCTGGGAGAAGTGTGCCTGCGTCGAAGGGTGTGAATGCTACGGGTGCGAATGTGGAGATCTGAAGGACGTTTGCGATTGTAGTGAAAAGTAAGGACGAAAGTGATAAAATGAGTAGCGATGAAGTGAAGAAGAAAGTGATGCGTGATGATAGCTGTGAGTTGAAGGATGTTCGAGTGAAAGCAGTCAGGAAGACGAGGAGTGGCGGTCTCGCCTTTGAGACCGCGAGTGAAAAGGATTTGAAAGTCCTTAGTGAATGTAGGAAGTTTGGGGAGGTCGGTCTGAAGGTCGTACCTCCCAGGAAGATAGGCCCCAAGGTGGTAGTGTTTGACGTGGAAAATGAGTTGACGAATGAGGAACTTCTGCAAGAGCTCTACGACAAGAACCTTAAGTGTGCCGGTGTGAGTGTGAGTGTTTTTAAAGGGCGAGTGCGGGTGGTGAATGGGATGAATAGGAAAGGTATGAATGTGGGAAGTGTGGTTGTGGAATTGACAAAGAGTTTGAATGACATTTTAATGGCGGGTGGAAGGGTATATGTGAAGTGGAGGTGTTGTAA
>NW_016928741.1:0-541 GCF_001483705.2 Eufriesea mexicana
AGTGGCGAGCAATAGCCATTGCAATGTTATAGAATCTTGCTGGAAAATATATTTTTATTGACATTTTCGACTTATATATGCAATAGCCATTGCAATGTTATAGAATCTTGCTGGAAAATATATTTTTGTTGACATTTTCGACTTATATCGTGGTGAAATAACTGTATTGCATTAACAAGGATGAAATATACTGTTGTCGCCCTATGGCCATTACAGTGCTATAGAATCTAGCTGGAAAATACATTTTTTCTGACATTTTCGACTAATATCGTGGTGAAGTAACTGTATTGCATTAATAAGGATGAAATATTCTATTGGCGCCCAATGGCCATTACAATGCTATAGAATATAGCTGGAAAATTCATTTTTATTGACATTTTCGAATAATATTGCAGTGTGCAATCCCACCTTCAAAAATAAGGAGGAAAGATTCGATTGACATGCTGTAGCCACAGCCACTGCAATTCCATAGAATCTTCCAGAAAAATTCGATTTTATTGACATTTCCGACTAATATCGTGGTGAGCAAACCCACTTGCAT
>NW_016928742.1:0-317 GCF_001483705.2 Eufriesea mexicana
ACTGTGCTCTAGTATGTCCTGTTTGGCTCTGGGAATGGCAGCAATAGCAGTCTCGGCACGTTATGTTCAGTTAGGCTGTGTTTGGATATGTCCCGTTGGTTTGGGTTATGCTCCGCATCTTTGACTTTTCTGATATACACTGCGATTCTAAGGATGTCTGTGCTGCACTCTCTACTAACGTGTTCCGCTTGGCCGTGTGGAGGACAGCCATATTTTTCGCGGCACGTTAGGTTTATATAGGATACTTATTATCATGTTAAGGTTGGTTAGGTTAAGAGGGTGTAGCTTTGACTTAAGTGCTATAGTCTGCCACTCGG
>NW_016928743.1:0-12020 GCF_001483705.2 Eufriesea mexicana
TGTTGCACTGTATCCATTGGGTTAGCCTCTTCAGCGACACGTCATAACCTGCGCAGTTCCAGAGTGCGGAACGAGAGGCGCATTATCGCTCTAGGCAACGGTAATTGCCGAAGCAGCAACTAATACTGCCATCACCACAGTATCTCAGCGGTTGGACTGATTTTTCCACTGATAATTTAAGTATAACTGCAATTCGGGAATAACCAATATATAATACGCCGTGCCTAGATACATTTGCATTTGACAGTACTGTTCTCAGTACACCCACCAATAGAGCACTGTATTCGCTGGTTTAATCTGTGCAGTGATGATGTGAGTTCTATTCCGGCTTGGCAATGACAAAGGACTGACCTATTATCTCTCGAGACATTAGCCATTGACGAAACAGAACTGTGTACAGCCACCATCGCAGTTCCCTTACGCTGGATTAATTTACTAACTGATGTTGCAAATTATTAAGCATGTTTAGAACTATCAATGTATAGTACGTTCATCGATAGAGATATTCGTAGCTGCAAGTACAGTTCTTAGTACGTCCATCAACGGAGCACTGTAGTCTTTAGATTGGTCTGGTCAATGTTAACTTACATTGCATAGCAATTCTAGAATGACGCAAAGCATCTTCATTAGCTGTCGAGGTGTTAACAGCTAACAGCACAGTGCTATGTACAGCAATTATCACTGTACTGTAACACTTGGGATAATTTGCACACTGAACACTTAAACTCCACAATAGTTCTAGAACTATCTACGTATACATCATTCAGCGCTATAGGTATTTACAGCTCCCCGTTCGGTTGTTCGTGCGTCCACCAATAGTGCACTGCAGCATTTGGGTTAACCTGATAAGCGATGATTTATATTCCAAAGTAGTTCTAGAGTAATCAATGTATACAACAGCTATGGCTACATTCATTTGCAACTCCCAATATGGTAGACGTTACATCCAGCAATAGAGCTCTGTAGCAGTTGGATTAACGTGTTCGGCAATTACTAACGTTCCATTGCATTTCTAGGATGACAGAGGACAGGCATATCTTCGCTCGCAACATTCACACTTGACGAAGCAGTACTAAGTACGACAATCGTCACAACACTTTAGCCGTTGTAGTAAGTAGTACGCTGAGAACATGAATATGACTGTAATTCGAAGATAATCAACGTATTGTCGGTTATGGCAGGAGAACTTCGTAGTTGACGGTACCGCTATCAATATAGCCATCATAAGTGCACTGTAGCAGTTATATTGATCTGGTCTCCGATGACATATGTTCCACAGAAGTTCTAGAATGGTTAATGAATGCATCAGCTATGGATAGAAAAATTTTTAATCTCCAGTGCTGTAGATGGTACATCTACCAGTAGGTTACAGCGGAAGTTGAATTACTGAGTTCAGTGACGATATAAATTGTATTGCAAATCTAGAATGGCAAAGACAGACCCATTGTCGCTCAAGAATTTAACAATTGTCGAATCAGAACGGAGTACAGCCATTATCACAGCACTTTAACAGTTGTACCAATTCGTTTACTGTTATTTCAGGCTTAGCAGCTATTCTAGAATAACCCATGTATAGTACAGTCATGGCTAGGGTTATTTGCACTTGAGAGTACGGTTCTTAGTACTTCCACCAGTAGAGCACTGTACCCGTTGCATTCGTCTGTTCAGTGATGACTTAATTTCTTTTGCAACTCTAGAATGACAAAACACACATCCGTTGGAACTCGAGTTGCTAACAATTGACACAACAGTACAGATTACAGCCGTCGACATATTTCAATGATGCGACAGTATTGCAGAAGTCGTATTAATATGTACGCAGATTATTTAAGTTCCACAGTACTTCTAGAATAACCATTGTATACACCAGTTATGGCTGGAGATATTTGGAATTTAAAGTACAGTTCTCAGCACTTACACCAAAGGATCACTGTTGCCGTTGGCTTAATAGGCTCAGTGGTGATATAAACCATTTTACAGTTCCAGAATGACAAATGTCTGACCCATATCCGCTCGATACGTTCAAAGTTGACGAGACACTGTTGAGTACAGCCATCGTCACACTACTGCAGCCGTTGAATAAATTGATCCACTCATGATTTAACTTCCGCAGCAATTCTAGAATGGTCAACGGATAGATCAGATATCTCAAGTGGCATTGACAAATGACAATACTTTACCGAGTGTAGCCGTCCACATAATATTATAGCCATTGTATTCAAATGTTCGCTGATAATCTAACTTGTTCAGCGATTGTAGAATGATCAGTGGATAGGGAACTGCCGCTGGACATACTGACACATTTCAAAACAGTACTGAGCACGGGCATCATTATACAAATGCTGCTACTTGTTTAATTTACTCCCTGATGGCTTAAATTCCACAGCAGTTCTAGATTTACCATTGTGTAGATCGGTTATGTCCAGAAATATTTACAATTGGCACTACTGCGGCTAGTACATCCACCAACAGAGCACTGTTGCCATTGGAGTAATCTACTGAGTGATGTAAATTCTACAACAATCCTAGAATGACGAAAGGCAGACGCACTGTGGCTCGACATGTGAGCAATTTGTGAAATAGGAAAGAATGCAGCCACAATCGCTGTGTCGCAGCCATTGGGTTAATTTCATCACTGATGATTCAAATTACACAGCAATCCTTGAATCATAAATGTATGGGTCAGTTATGGATGGAGATGTTCACAGTTGGCAGTACGGTGCTCAGTACATGCACCTCAGATCACTGTATCCGCTAGATTCATCTGTTCAGTGAGGATTTAACTCCACGCCAGTGCTAGAGTAATCATTGTAAATGTAAAATACGGCTAGAGATATCTGCAATTGGCAGTGCGGTACTTGGCATGTCCACCATCAGAGCAGTGTATCCATTTGATTAATCAGTACAGTGAAGCAAATTCCACAGCAATTTGTCAGATCCGCAGCCGCCCGAGGTATTAAAAATTGACAACATTGTACTGAGGGCAGTCATCATCACAGAGCTGTAGTCTTTGGATTAATGGGTTCACTGATGGTGTAGGTTCTACAGCAGTCCTAGGATAATGAAACCATGGTGCAGTTATGGTTAGCGACAATTACTGTTGACAGTAGGTTTCTTAGTACGTGCAGTACCAGGTCACTATAGCCGTTGGATTAAACTGTTCACGGATTATCCATATCCTTCTTCAATTCTAGTGTGACAAAGGACAGATCTATTATCGTTCGAGATGTTAACAATTGAAGTAACCGAACAGGGTACAACCGCGAGCACATGGCTGCAGTAGTTGTATGAACTTTATCACCAATATCTTAAGTCTTACAACAAATCTAGAATGATCAATGAGTGGAAAATTTATGGCCAAAAAAATTTGGAACCGGTGGTAATCTACCTAGTACATCCACTAACGGAGAACTGAAACAGGTGGATTAATCTGTTCAATGATGAATTGCATTATGTTGCATTTCTAGAATGGCAAACGTAATATCAATTGCATTGCCTGGCATTAGGAAATGACACAGCAGGACTGAGCACACCCATCACCACAGTTACGTGGTCGTTGAAAATATTTGTACAACGATGACTTGAATTTCTCAGCAAATCTAGAATGATCAATACACGGCACGCTTGTGGCTAGAGCACTAAGAATTCAGGGTATGGTACACAGTGCCTAAAACATCAGAGAACTGCTGATTTTGGATTGATCGGTTTAATTTATGGTTTGGTCTTTATAGCAATGCTGAAATGAAAAAGGAGAGGCAAATTGTCCCTTTGGAAGCGTACTATTGTCAAAACTGTACTGACTGCGGCCACCATCACAGTACCGAAGCAGTTGCAGTACTTTGAAAGCTGGTGATGTGAATTCCAAAGCAATTCTATAATAATCAATGTATCGTACAGTTATGGCTAGAGAAATTTACATTGATAGTACCTTAAGCATTACATACACCAAGAGAACGCTGCATTCCACGAATAAATCTGTTCAATGACGATTTTGATCCTATAGCAATTATAGAATGACAACTAACGCACAAAGTAACCCTAAGGGTAATAACAATTGGCAACACAGTAATGAATGCAGCCATTATCACAGTACTGTAGCCATTGCATTAATTTGTTCATTGACGACTTAAATTCCACAGCCAACATAGAGTAATCAATGTATAAACTGTTACGGTCATGGATGTATTTAATTGACAGTATGGTACGACGTACTTCCGCCAAAAGGGCACAGTAGCCGACGGATTATTCTGTCCCGTGATGGTTTTGGTTTTATAGCCATTCTACAATGACTAATTACAGATCGACTATATCGCCAGGCATTAACAATTAACATAGCAGGACTGAGAAGAGCCATAATAACTGTAACGTACGCGTTGTGATAATACGTTCACCGACAACGTAAATTTCACAGCTAATCGCGAATAATAAACATATAGCACGTTCATGGCTAGAGATATTTAGAATTCAGTGTATGCTACATAGAACATACACTATCAAAGAACTGCAGCCTTTGGATTAAACTGTTTAATGATGATTTAGATTTTATAGCAATGCTTGAATGAAAAAAGACAGATATTGTTTACGGCCCTCTGGATGTAAACAATGGACAAAAATATAACGAGTACAGCCATCATCACAGTACCGAAGCAGTTGCACTGCTGTGGCCACCGGTGATGTAAATTCCAAGGAAATTCTAGAATAATGAATGTATAGTACGGTTATGCCAGGGGAAATTTACATCTTATCGTACGGTACGTTCTACGTACATAAACAGAGTGCTGTAGTCGCTGGGTTAATCTGTTCAATGATGACTTGGATTATGTAGCAATTCTAGAATGACAAGGGACATATCCATTACAGCTCGAGAAATTAACGAGAGTCGAAAGAGTACTCAGAACTGCCATCATTACGGTACCTAATTGGTTGGACTAATTTCTTCACTGATAAGTTATGTTTAGCAGCAAATCCATAATTACCAATATATAGTACGATTATGGCTAGAAACATTTTCAACTGACAGCACGGTACTTAGTACTTCCATCAACAGTACACTGTAGCAGCTGGATTGACCTGTTGAATGATTGAATGATGATTTGTAATATATCTATCAATTCTAGTATGAGAAAAGACATATCCGCTGTAACTCGAGCTATCAACAAGTGACCACTCAGTCGTATGTAAAGCCTTCATCAGAGCACTGTAGCCGTTGGATTAATTTGTTTACTGATGCTTTACATTCCACAGTAGTTCTGGAATAATCAATATATACTTCAGTTATAAATAAATATATTAATAATTTTCAGTATTATACCTTGTGCATCCACAAATACAGTGCTGTAGCTGTTGGATTATCTCTTTCATTGACGATTTCGATTCCACGGTGGTTCAGGTATAATCATTATCTAGAAGAGTTATGTTCAATAGATAATTACAATTGCCTGTAGGGAAGTTGGTACATCCACCAAGAGAGCATTGTAGCCACTAGATTATTCTGCTCAGATATGTTATACGTCCTATTGCAATCCTAGAGTGCCAAAGCTCTGACTCATTATGGCCCGAAATATGAACAATCAACGAAACTGTACTGAATATAGCAATCATCACAGTACTTCAGCCATTGGACTAAATTGTTCATTGATAATTTGAATTCTATCAGCAATTCCCGAATGATAAGTGTATACTACGATTATGGCTAGATACTTACAATTGTAAGTTCGGCCCTTAATACACATATCAACAGGGAACTGTAGAAGTTGGATTGATCTGTCGTATTATGGTTTATATTCTGCATCAATTCTGGAATGACAAATGACGTATCCATTACCGCTCGAGATATTAACAGCTGACAACACAGTAATAAGTACAGCCATCATCACTATGCTGTAGTCGTTGCGTTGCTCTATCCAGTGGCAACTGAAATCCCACGGTATATCTAGAATAATCAATGTACACATCAGTTATGGCTAGATACATCTACTACTGCCAGTGCGGTTGTAGGTACATCCACCAAGAGAGCACTGCAGACGTTGGGTTTATTTGTTCGGGGGTGATACAGATACTAGCGCAATTCCAGAATAACAATGGATGGCGCTTTATCCCTCGAGACATTGGCAATGGACGAAACAGTACTGCGTACAGCCGCGATCTCAGTACTTTTGCAGTTAGAATAATTTGTTCAGTGACAATTTAAATTTAGCTGCAATTATAGAGTAAGCAACGTATAGCACGGTTGTGCTATACATATTTATAATTGGTAGTATGGTACGTAGTATATACACTAACGGAGCACTGATGCCGCTGGATTAATCTGCGCAATGATGACTTACGTTGTGCAGCAATTCTAGAATGAAAGAATGCAGATTCATTATCCGTCGAGAAATGACCGATTGACAACATAGTACTGATTACAGACATTATCGCGTACAGTGGAAGTTGGATAACCTTGTTCGCAGAAGATGTAAATTCCGAAAGGAATTCTAGAACACGGAATGAATACTAATGTCATGGCTAGAGTTATTCACAACTGACAGTAAGGTACTCAGTACGTGAACCAACATAGCACTGCAGCCATTGGATTAATCTGTTCAATGACTACTTGAATCCTATAGCAATTCTAGAATGACAGAAGACGGATCCATTATCCCTCGTGGTGATGACGATTCGCAGCATAGTGCTGAGTAAAGCAGTCATGTGGGTACTGTTTCCGTTTGATTACTATGTTCACTGAAGTCTTAAATTCCGTAGCAACTCTAGAAATATCGATGTATTGTGTGGTTATGGCTAGAGATATCTACAACTCAGAGTACGGTAAATTGTACATACATCTACAGAGCACTGTAGCTGTTGGATAAGTATTTTCACCGAAGAGTTATATTCTACAGCACTTCTAGAATAAAAAAGGACAGTTACATTATGCCTCGGAAAATTTGCAACTGACAACACAGTATAGGGCACAGCGGTCAAAACGGTAAAGGAACCGACTTATTAATATGTTGATTGATGACGTATGTTCCACAGTCGATCTGGAATAGTCAATGTTAATCAATCGGCATTATGGTACCCATGGTACCCAGTACATCCAGTAGGAGACCGCTGCAGCCATTGGATTGACCTATTCAGTCATGATCTAGATTCCGTAGCAATTCCAGTATGACAAATTGCACATCCATTATGTAGCCTGGAATTTACAACTGATACAGCTGGAATTCCTACACCCGCCATCACAGTACTGTAGCAGTTGGATTACTAAGGTCACTGGTGATGCAAATTCCAAAGGAATTCTAGAATAACCTACGTTTGATGCGGATATGACTAGTAACATTTACAATTGACAGTACGGTACATAGTGCGTACACCAACGCAGCACTGTATCTGTTGAATAATCTGTCCATTGATGATTAATATTTTACAGAAACTCTAGAGAGACGAAAGAAACATCCATTAGGAGACGAAAGGAACATCCATTATTGCTCGAGATATTGGGAAATAACGTCACATTACTGAGTGCAGCCATCATCGCCGCACTGGAACAGTTGAAATTATTTGTCCATTGATGATTTATATTCGACAGTTGTTCCAGAATATCCAATATATAGTACGGGTTTGTCTAGAGATATTTTCAATTTAATGCGCGGTACGTAATGTATACACCAAGATATCACTGTAGATTAAGGACTAATCTGTTCCCCGATTATATATATTCTACGGCAAATCTAGAATTGTAAAGGACATATCCATAATGACTCGAGGTATTTGCAATTGTTGACACAGTACCGAACACAGCCACCATCACAGTGCCGAAACAGTTGCACTACTTTGGCCACTGGTGACGTAAATTCCAAAGCAATTCTAGAATAACCAATGCACAGTACGGGTATGCCTAGGGAAATTTATAACAGACTGTACGATACGCTCTACGTACGCCAACAGAGCTCTGCAGCCATTGGGATCATTTGTTCACTGATCATTTGTGTTCCACAGTAGTTCTAGAGAAATGAATGTATACTTCATTTATACATGGAGGTATTTTCAATTTTCAGTACGGTGTATTGAGCGTCCCTCAACACAGCACAGTGGCAGTTGGATTAACATCCTCACTGATGATTTAAATTCTACGGTAGTTCAAGGATATTCAATGTATGCATCACCAATGGCTATAGATATTTACAATTCCCAGTGTGGCTGCTCGCGCCTCCACCAATAGAGCATTATAGACATTGGATTAATCTGATCAGTGATGTTTTGTACCATATTGCAATCCTAGAGTGACAAAGGGCTCTACCATTGTGGCTCGAGATACTAACAATTGACGAAGCAGGTCCAAGTACAGCCATCATCAGAGTACTTTATCGGCTGGAATAATTTGTTCGCTGATAACCTAAGTTTAGCTGCATTACTATAATAATCAATGTTTAGTACAGTCATTGCCAGCGATATTTACAATTGAGAGCGCGGTACTTAGTACACCCATCAACAGAGCACTGTACACGTTGGATTAACCAGTTCAATGATGACTTCGATTACACTGCTTATCTAGAATGACAGAAGACATATCCGTCAAAGCTCCAGGAAACAACAGTTGTTATAACAGCACTCAGATCAGGCATCACCACTGTAATGCCGCCGTTGAGTAATCTGTTCGCTGACGATTTAAATTCCGCAGTTATTCTAGAATACTAAGTGTTTGCGTCTACTGTGGCTAGAGATAATAGTAATACCCAGTACGGAAATTGATGCATCCTCCAATAGAGCACACTAACCGTTGGATTAATCTGTCCAGTGATGATATAGGTCCTAGCGCAGATCTGGCATAACAAAGGACTGACCCATTACCGCTCGAGACATTAACAATTAACGAAACAGTGCTGAGTAGAGCCACCATCACAGTATCCTATCCGTTGTATTAATCAGTTCAGAGATGATTTAATTTCAACAGTGGTACCAGAATAGTCAATGTATGCATCAGTTATGGACTTAGATATTAACAATTCCCAATGCGGTAGTTGTTACGTCCGCCAAGGGAGTAGTGTATCTACGGATGGAGCAATTATCGCTTGGGAACTAGATATAGCTCTATAAAGTGCAGAGTATTGTTGTCAACAGTGCACGGTAGCCGGTTTATTAATTTTTTCTCTGAAGATATAAGCCCCATAGCAGTTCTACAATGACAAAGGGCATATCCATTTCACCTCGAGGCATTAACAATGCTCAAAACTGTACTGAGTGCAGCCATCATCACAGTACTCAAGCCGTTGTATTGATTTGTTCACTGCTGATCTAGTTTCAACTGCAACTCTGGAAATACCACAAACAGATCGCTGTAGCCGCTGGATAAATTTGTCCACTGACGACATATATTCCTCAGCAATTCAAAAGTAATAAATGTATAGGCCATTTATGGGCACTGACATCTACAATAGCTGGTACGGTACATATTATATCTAGCACCACAGCAATGCAGCAGCTAGATTATTCTGTTCACTGATATTTTAATCTCTACAGCTATTCTATAAGGATAAGTGGATAGATCATGCATCGGTAGTGATACTGACAAATGTCAACACTGTTCTGTGTGTTGCAATCTACGCAAAAATGTAGCCACTGTATTATTAGCTTCGTTGACAATCGATGTTTCTTGGCGATTGTAGAATGATCAATGGATAACGCAATCACCGCTGGCGACATTCCGGTATGCCAATGCCTTATTGACGATAACCATCAACAAAGCACCGCAGCCGTTTGAATAATCTGGTCGCTCATGACTTAAATTCTATAGGAAAGCCAGAATAACAGAGCAAAGATCCCTTGCCGCTCGAGTTACAAAGAATTGACGAAAATGTGCTGAGTATAACCATCATCGCTGTACCTTAGCCTCTCGACTAATTTGTTCACTGATAATTCAAATTTAACAACAACCCTAGAATAATCAATGTACAGTGCGGTTATGGATAGATATATTTGCAACTGACAAAACGGTTCTCAGTACATCCAGCAATAGAACGTTGCAGCTGTTGGACTCATATGTTAAATGAAGATTTAAATTCCGCAGAAGATCTGGACTAATCAATGTCTATATCGTTCATGTCCAGAGATATTTAAAATGCGCATTACGGTACTTTATGCGTGCACTAATTGAGCACTGTGACAGATATCTAAGTTTTTCCACTCATGATGCATATTCCAAAGCAAGTCTAGAGTAATCAAAGCTTAGTACGGGTATGGCTGCAGACATTTAAAATTCCCAGTGCTGAAGTTGGTACATTCGCCAATAGAGCAGTGTAGCCTTTGGATTTACATAATCAGTGATGATTTAAATTGAAAGCAACTGTAGGGTAGTCAATGTACATTACGGTTATGGCTAGATATATTTGCAATTGACAGTACGGTTCTCAACAATTTCATGAGTAGTGCATTAGGCCCGTTGGATTAAACTGCTCAGTGGTGACTTAAATTCCACATTTTTTCTAGAAAAATCAACTTATGCGTCAGTCATGGCTGGAAATGTTTACATTTCCCATTAAAGAGTTAGATACATCCAGCGATAGAGCTTTGTAGCCGATTTATTAATACTTCCAGTGATGATATATATACAATTGCAATTTTAGAATGACAAGGGACAGATCCTTCGTAGCTCGAGACATTAACGATTGGCATAGCAGTACTGAGTACGGCCAACATAGCAGTATTACAGTCGTTGGATTTGCCTTTCTACTGATGAATTAAATTCCAGAGAGGTTCTATGATAATTAATGTATTCATCATTTATGCTTAGAGATGTATACATTTCCCAGTACGTCAGTGTGTACATCTACCAATGGAGCACTGTTGCCGTTCAATTAACTTGCTCTGCTGGTGTAAATTCCAGTGGAAGTCCGGGGAAATCAATGCAGCGTACGTAGACGTCCAGTGATATTTACAATTGACAACACGGTACTTGGTACATCCATGAACAAAACAATGTAACCTATGGATTAACATGTTGAACGATGACGTAGATTTCATAGCAATTCTAGAGTGACAAAGGACTGACTTGTTATCACCCGAGATGTTAACATGTGACGAAACCGTACGGATTACGTTCATCATCAGTGTGGTGTACCAGTTGGATTAGTTTCGACACATATGATGGAAATTACGAATCAAACTTGTAGTAATAAATGTATAGTACAGTTATGCCTAGAGATATTTGCAATTTACAGTACTGTTCTTAGTACACACGTCAACATGCCGCTGTAGCTTTTGGATTGACCTGCTCAATGACGATTCAGATTCCATAGCAATTATAGAATGACAAAATGCATATCCATTACCGCTCGAGACATTAACAAGTGACGAAACAGTACTGGTATCGTTCAACATTTGTGTAGTGTACCAGCTGGACTAATATCGACACATAAGACCTGAATTCCAAGTCAAATTTATCGTTATGAATATATAGTACGGTTATGCCTAGAGATATTTACAATTGACAGTACGGTACTAATTATACACGTCCACATATCACTGCATCCGTTGGATTGAATTGTTCAATGACGATTTAGGTCCCATAGCAACCCTACATTTACAAAATACACGTCCATTACCGCTCGAGACGTTAACAACTGGCAACACTATACTACGTACAGACAACATCACAGTGCTGTAGCCGCTGGAATAACTGCATCACTGACAACCTAGGATTAAGGGCACTTCTAGTTTATACAACATATAGTACCATTACGGCAGGACATATTTAAAGCTGACAGTACGGTACACACTACATCCAAATACAGCGCACTGTAGTCGTTGGATGAACCTGTTCAATGATGATACATGTTCCCCTGCAATTCCATAATGACAAAAGGCAGATCCGTTGTAGCTCGAAGAATTAACAATTGATATTAGAGTGCTGACAGCTGGCAGCAGCAACAGTCACGTTACTGCTGCGGTTGAATTTATCCGTTCACGGACTATTTATGTTTCACCGTATTTCTAGACTTATCGATGTATGCATCACGGCTGCATTGCTCTATTCAGGGATG
>NW_016928744.1:0-773 GCF_001483705.2 Eufriesea mexicana
TACTGCTGGCCCTGGCAGCACACCAAGCCTTGGCAGGGCCAAGCAGAACATACTAGAGAACAGACTACCGCAGTAATGCGCCGAACAGCGGTGTATAGCACAATGTTCAAAACTACCCGTTCCTAACCTAACCAGCGGTAACAAGTCCAAACGTAACCTAATTCATCCTAATATGTCGAGACACTCTTGCCGGCCCCTGCAGGGCCGAGCAGAACATATTGGAGGATAGTAGAGAGCAGAAAACCGTAGAATAGCAGCGTAAAGCACGAAAGCCAAAACTACCATATCCTAACCTAACCAAACGTAACGAAACCAACGCGGCGGGAAGTCTACTGCTGCGCTTCACAGAGCCAGGCAGAGCATACGGGGGGAGTGGTGCGCAGAAACCCGTGGCATAGCATTGTATAGCACGAAAGACAAAGTTAACGAATCCTAACCTAGCTAATCGTAAAGTGCCCATAGGTAACCTAAGTCAGACTGACGTGTCGATACGACTATTGCTGGCCTCCCCAGGGATAAGCAGAATATTCTAGAGAACAGTAGGGCACAGAAGCCCGCCGCATTGCGGTGTATAGGAAGAAAGTCAAACATATGCCATCATTCCATGAACCAGCCAAAACTAACCAAACGTTGCGTGACTCAACATAGCGTGCCGAGGCCACAGCTGCTGGTCTACTGAGAGCCCAGCAGAACATACTAGACCGCAGCAAGGCGCAGAAATCCACCGAAGGGCAGTGTACAGCACAAAAGTCAAAGCTAACCTAACCTAACCT
>NW_016928745.1:0-731 GCF_001483705.2 Eufriesea mexicana
ATCAAATATCGCGTTGTCAGACGTGAACTGGTCGGGGTCGTCAGGGACCGCGGGTGGAATAGAGATTTGTGGTTTTGTAGCAAGTTTGTTGGTGAGTCGTCCGTGATGTCCACGGGAAGGACGGTGACGGGATTTCGAGACAGTGCATCCGCGTTTAAATTTTGCTTTCCCGGTTTGTACACAATTTTATACTCATACTCGGCCAACTTCAACCTCCAACGGAGCAGCCGAGAGGTTGGGTCTTTCATTGAATTCATCCAGACCAGTGGCTGGTGGTCCGTTATAAGGTTAAATTGACGGCCATAGAGGTACAGCCTGAAATAATGGGTCGCGTAAATGATCGCTAGGCACTCTTTCTCGATCGTTGAGTAATTCAATTCCGCCCCCTGCAATACGAGCAGTACTTTTCTGATCGCGGGGGACGGGGTCTGTCTTGCCGAATCGGTCTTTCCGGGGACTCTACCCTGGTCGGCTGTCGGGTGTATGCGTTGTTACGTGGCGGGTAGTCTCGTTGTCGTTCAAGGTAGGTGTTGCGTCTATCGCGGTCGTCGTCGCGTCTGTAGTCGGCACCGAACCGTCTGGTGCGGTACCAGTCCGTGTCGTCTTCTAGTTCAAAGGCCAGCTCCACAGCGACGTCGAATGCTTCGACCACGTGTCGTGGGTCTCGCCGTCGCAGCTCCGTACGTATCCGCGGGTCTATGCCTCTTATAAAGCAGGATAGCGCTAGTTCG
>NW_016928746.1:0-1204 GCF_001483705.2 Eufriesea mexicana
GTATGGAAGGGCGTATGTATGGATGCATGTCTGGATGGATGTATGGATATATCTATGGATGTATGTATGGGCGTGTTTATGCATGTATGTATGAATGTTTGGATGGATGTATGTGTGGATGTGTGTATGGGTTTATGTATGGATGTGTGGATTGCGTATGGTTGTATATATGGATGGATGACTGCTTGGTTGGACGCATTTCTGGATGTATGTATGTTTGGATCTATGGATGTACGAATGTATGGATGTACGGATGTATGGATGTATGAATGTATATATGGATGGATGTACAGATGGGTAGATGTGTTTTTGGGTGGATGTATGGATGGATGGATGTGTAGAATGGTGGATGTATGTATGGATTTATGTATGGATGAATAGTTGTATGGATGGATGGCTGTATGGATCGATGGATGTATGGATGGTTGGACGTGTGGATGGATGTGCGTATGAAAGGATGGAAGTACCGATGTATGTATGTATGGACGGATGGCTGTATGGCCGGATGGATGTATGCATGGATGTACGTATGGGTGTTTGAATGGATGTATGGAAGGATGTATGTATGGATGTATTTATGGACGAATGTGTTGGTGTATGTATGGTTGTATGTATTGATGTATGTATTGATGTATGGATGATTATGGACGAGTGCGTTGGTGTATGTATGGTTGTATGTATTGATGTATGTATTGATGTATGGATGAATGGATGGATGGACTGTTGTATGGATGTATGGATGGATGGAAGGATGGATTGTTGTATAGATGTATGGATGGATGGATGTATGTATCGATCGATGTATGGATGAATGTATGGTAGTATGCATGGATGTATATATCTGTGCTTGTATGGATGTATGTATGGATGTATGTATGGATGTATGTAAGGTTGTATGTATGGGTGTATGTATGGATGAATGTATGGGTGCGTGTATGGATGTATGTATTGATGTATGTATGGAAGTATGGATGGACAAATGGGTGGATTGTTGGAATCACGTATGGATGAATGGACGTATGGATCGGTGGATGTATGGATGCGTGGACGTATGGATGGATACATGTATTGTTGTATGTATGGAAGTATGGATGGACAGATGGGTGGATTGTTGGATTCACGTATGGATGAATGGACGTATGGATCGGTGGATGTATGGATGCGTGGACGTATGGATGGATGGCTGAATGGATGAATGGATGTA
>NW_016928746.1:2942-8127 GCF_001483705.2 Eufriesea mexicana
ATGGATGCATGGATGGATGGATGAACGGACACATGTGTGGATGTATGGATGCCTGTATGGAAGGGCGAATGAATGGATGAATGTATGGGTGTATGTATGTATGTATGCATTGATGTATGTATGGATGTAATGCTGGATTGGTGGATTGGTGGATGGATGTATGCATGGCTATATGTATGGGTCGATGGATGGATGGATGGATGGATGGGTGTATGGAAGGACGGATGTATGGATGGAAGGATGGTGGATGGATGGCTCTATGGATGGTCGGGTGTATGTATAGATTGAGGTATGGATGGACGGATGAACGGATGTATGGTGTATGTATGGATGTATACATTGATGTAAGTATGGATGTATATATGGATGTATGCATGGATGTATGTATTGATGTATGTATGGATGTAATGCTGGATTGATGGATTGGTGGATGGATGTATGGATGGATATATGTATGGATCGACGCATGTACGGAAGGATAGTTGTGTGAAACGATGGATGTATGGATGGATGGATGTATGGATCGATGGATGTATGGATGGGTGGATGTATGGGTGTATGGGCGTGTGGATGCATGGATGTATACATTGATGTGTGTATGAATGGGTTGATTAATGGATCGATGGATGTATGGATGGATGGATGGATGGATGTATGGTAGGATGGACGGATGTATGTATGTATGGATGGATGGCTGTATGGATGGATGTATGTATGGATGGTTTGATGTATTGATGGACGGACGTACGGAGGTATGGATGAATGTACGGATGTTTGTAAGGCTGTTTGTATGCATGTATGTATGGATGTATGAACGGGAGTATGTATGGATGTATGTATTGATGTATGTATGAATGCATGGATGGATGGATGAACGGACATATGTATGGATGTATGGATGCCCGTATGGAAGGCCGAATGAATGGATGAATGTATGGGTGTATGTATGGATGTATGCATTGATGTATGTATGGATGTAATGATGGATTGATGGATTGGTGGATGGATGTATGGATGGATATATGTATTGGAGCGATGGATGTATGGATGGATGGGTGTATGGAAGGACGGACGTATTGATGGAAGTATGTATGGATGGATGTATGTATGGATGGTTGTCTGTATCGATTGATGGATGTATGTATGGATGGTTGTCTGTATCGATTGATGGATGTATGGATGGATAGAGGTATGGATGGACTGATCTACGGATGTATGGATGTATGGATATATATATGTATGGATGTATGGATGGATGGATGTGTGGTTAGTTGGATTTATAGATGGGTGGTTGGATGGATGGATTTATGGATTCGTTAATGGAAGGGCGAATGTACGGTTGTATGTGTAGGTGGATCTGTGGATATATGTATGGATGTATGTACGGATGTATCTGTGCATGTATGTATGGATGAGTGTATGGGTGCATGTATGTATACATGGATGTATGTATGGATGCATGTATGGGTGGATGAGTGTATGGGTCGATGGATTTATGGATGTATGGGTGTGTGGATGTATGGATGTATGGGTGTATGGATGTATGAATGTTCGGATGGATGGATGTATGAATGTACGGATGTATGTATGGATGGATGTTTGAATGTATGGATGTATTTGAGTTGTGCATGTATGTATGTATGATTGTACGAATGTATGGATGTACGGATACATGGATGCATGCATGTATGGGTGGGCGAATGGATGTGTGGATGGTAGGTAGAACGGATGGATGTATGGATGATTGTATGGATAAATGAATGGATGTATGCATGGATGTGTGTATGTATGAATGGATGTATGTATGGATGAATATATGAGAGTATGTATGGATGTATGTATTGATGTATGTATGAATGTAATGCTGGATTGATGGATTGGTGGATGGATGTATGGATGGATACATGTATGGATCGATGGTTGTACGGAATGATAGTTGTATGGAACGATGGATGTATGGATGGGTGCTTGTATGGATGGATGGATGTATGGTTCGCTGGATGTATGGATGGGTGGATGTATGGGTGTATGGACGTGTGGATGCATGGATGTATACATTGATGGGTGTATGAATGGGTTGAATTATGGATCGATGGATGTATGGATGGATGGATGGATGGATGTATGGTAGGATGGATGGATGTATGTATGTATGGATGGATGGCTGTATGGATGGATGGATGTATGGATGGATTGAGGTATGGATGGACGGATGTACAGATGTATGGATGTATGGATGTGTATATGTATTAATGTATGGATGGATAGATGTATCTAAGGATGGAATTACGAATGGATGGATTTATGGATATATGGATGGAGGATGTATGGAAGGATGGATGTATGGATGGATGGATGGATGGATTGGTGGCTGTATGGATGGTTGGGTGTATGTACAGGTTGATGTATGGATGGACGGACGAACGGATGTATGGATATATGTATGGATGAACGTATGGATGTATGCATGGATGTATGTATGGGTGGATATATGGATGTATGCATGGATGTATGTATGGATGTTTGTATGTGTGTACGTATGCATGCATGGATGTATGTAAGTATGTATGTATGGATGTATGTATGAATGAATGTATGTGTGTATGTATGGATGTATGTATTGATGTATGTATGGATGTTTGTATGTAAGAATGTATGTGTGGTTGTATGTATGGATGAATGTATAGGTGTATGTATGGATCTGTGTATTAATGTGTGTATGGCTGCATGGGATAATGGATGGATTGGTGGATGCATGTATGGATGGAAGGATGTAAGGATCGATGTATGTATGGATGGGTGAATGTTTGGTGGGGTGGATGTACTGAAGTATGGATGTATGTATGGATGAATGGCTGTATGGATGGGTGGAAGTGTGGATGGATTGAGGTGCGGACGCACCAATGTACGGATTTACGTGTGTATGGATTTATATATGTATGACTGTATGTATGGATGGATATATGGATGGGTTGATGTATGGATGTACGTATGAATGTTTGTACGCATGTATGTATGGATGTATGCGTGGGTGCATGTAAGGTTGTATGTATGGTTGTACGCATGCATGTATGTATGGGTGTTTGTGTGGATGTATGTATGGATGCATGTATGGATGTATGTAAGGATGCATGTGTGGACGTATAAATGGTTGAATGTATGGGTGAATGCATGTATGTATGTATTGATGTATGTATGGATGCATGGGTGGATGGATGGATGGTTTGTTGGAGTGACGTATGCATGTATGGATGTATGGATCGGTGGATGAATGGATGGGTGGACGTACGGATGGATGACTGTATGGATGAATGGATGAGTCGAAGGATGGAAGTACGAATGGATGGATTTATGGATATATGGATGGTGGATATATGGATGTATGGATGGATACATGTATGAATGGATGGATGTATGGACTGATGTACGTGTAGATGTATGGATGTATGAATGTATGTGTGTATGGATGTATGGATGTACGAATGTATGGATCTACGGGTGTATGGATGTTTGGATGGATGGATGTATGTATTGGTGCATGTATGGATGTAATGACGGGTTGATGGATTGGTGGATGAATGTATGGATGGATATATGTACGGATCGATGTATGTATGGATGGATTGGTGTATGGAAGGATGGATGTGTGGATGGATGGGTGGATGGATGGATGGACGTATGGATGGTTGGGTGTACGTATAGATTTAAGTATGGATGGAAGGATCAACGGATGTATGGATGTATGTATGGACGTATGAATATATGTATGCATGGATGTATGTATGGATGTATGTATGGATGTATGTATGGATGTATGCATGGATGTATGTATGGATGTTTGTATGGGTGTGTGTATGGATGTATGTATGGATGTATGTAAGAATTTATGGATGGATGTATGTATGGATGAATGTATAGGTGTATGTATGGATCTGTGTATTTATGTGTCTATGGAAGCGTGGAAGGATGGCTTGATTGGTGGATGGATGTTTCTATGGAAGTATGTAAGCATTCATGGATGTATGGATGGGTGGATGTTTGGCTGGATGGATGTATGGAAGTATGTATGTATGTATGTGTGTATGTATGGATGGATGGTTGTATGGGTGAGTGGAAGTGCGAATGGATTGGGGTACTTATGGACGAATTTACGGATGTATGGAAGTATGGATTTATATATTTATGGATGTATGGATGTATGGATGTATATATGTATGGATGAATGGGTGGATGTATGGATGTATGGATGTATGGATGGATGTATGGATGTATGGATGTAAGGGTGTACGCATGTATCGATGTACGAATGTAAGGATGTATGGATGGATGGATGTTTGTATTGGTGTATGTATGGATGTAATGATGGATTAATGGATTGGCGGATGGATGTATGGATGGATATATGTATGGATCGATGGATGTATGGATGGATTGGTGTATGGAGGGATGGATGTATAGATGGATGGATGTACGGATGCATAAATGTATGGATGTGTGGGTGGCTGAATGGATGGGTGGATGGACGGAAGAACGGTTGTACGGATGGATGTTTCTATGGACGTATGTATGGATGGATGCATGGATGTATGTACGGATGTTTGTATGGATGTATGTATGGATGTATATTTGGATGAATGTATGCGTGTATGTATGAATCTGTGTATTGTTTTGTGTATGGATGCGTGGAAGGAATGATGGATTGGTGGATGGATGTTTGGATGAATGGATGTAAGGATTCATGGATGTATGGATTGGTGGATGTATATTTGGATGAATGTATGCGTGTATGTATGAATCTGTGTATTGTTGTGTGTATGGATGCGTGGAAGGAATGATGGATTGGTGGATGGATGTTTGGATGAATGGATGTAAGGATTCATGGATGTATGGATGGGTGGATGTATGTTTGGATGGATGAGTGGAAGTATGTGTGTATGTATGGATGTATGTATGGATGGATGGCTGTATGAGTGAGTGGATGTGTGAATGAATTGAGGTACGGCTGGACGAATGAACGGATGTATGGAAGTATGGATTTATATATTTATGGATGTATGGACGTATGGATGTATATATGTATGGATGTATGGATGGATGTATGGATGTATGGATGTATGGATGGATGTATGGATGTATGGATGTAAGGGTGTATGCATGTATGGATGTACGAATGTATGGATGTACG
>NW_016928746.1:8200-10481 GCF_001483705.2 Eufriesea mexicana
GGATTTATGGGTGGATATATGTATGGATCGATGGATGTACGGATGGATGGGTGTACGGAAGGATGGATGTATTGATGGATGTATGTATGGATGGATGGCTGTATGGCCGGATGGATGTATGCATGGATGTACGGATGGATGGGTGTACGGAAGGATGGATGTATTGATGGATGTATGTATGGATGGATGGCGGAATGGATGGATGGATGTACGGGCCGGCTGAGGGATGGATGGACGGATGTACGGATGTATGGATGTACGAATGTATGGAAGGACTCTATGGAAGCGTGGAAGGATGGCTTGATTGGTGGATGGATGTATGCATGGATGTACGGATGGATGGGTGTACGGAAGGATGGATGTATTGATGGATGTATGTATGGATGGATGGCGGAATGGATGGATGGATGTACGGGCCGGCTGAGGGATGGATGGACGGATGTACGGATGTATGGATGTACGAATGTATGGAAGGACTCTATGGAAGCGTGGAAGGATGGCTTGATTGGTGGATGGATGTATGCATGGATGTACGGATGGATGGGTGTACGGAAGGATGGATGTATTGATGGATGTATGTATGGATGGATGGCGGAATGGATGGATGGATGTACGGGCCGGCTGAGGGATGGATGGACGGATGTACGGATGTATGGATGTAGATGTATGTATGGATGGATGGATGTATGGATGTAGATGTATGTATGGATGAAGTGGATGTATGGATGCGTGGACGTATGGATGGATGGCTGAATGGATGAATGGATGTACGGGCCGGCTGAGGTATGGATGGACGGATGTACGGATGTATGGATGTATGGATGGATGGAAGTATCGAAGGTTTGAAGTACGAACGGATGGATTTATGGATATATGGATGGTGGATGTATGGATGTATGGATGGATGGATGTATGGATGGACGGATGTACGGATGTATCGATGTATGGATGAATGGATATATGGATGGATTGAGGTATGGATGGATTGAGGTTTGGATGGGAGGATATGCGTATGTATGGTTGTATGGATGTGTATATATATGTATGTATGGACGGATGGATGTATCGAAGGCTGGAGGTATGAATGGATGGATTTATGAATATATCGGTGGTCGATGTATGGATGTATGGATGGATGGATGGATGGATGGATGTATGGACGGATGTACGTATAGATGTATGGATGTATGGATTTATGGGTGTATGGATGTATGGATGTACGAATGTATGGAAGTACGGATGTATGGATGTATGGATGGATGGATGTATGTATTGGTGCATGTATGAATGTAATGATGGTTTGATGGATTTGTGGATGGATGTATGGATGGATAAATGTATGGATCGATGTACGTATGGATGGATTGGTGTATGGAAGGATGGATGTATGGATAGATGGGTGGATGGATGGATGGACGCATGGATGGTTGGGTGTATGTATAGATTGAAGAATGGATGGAGTGATGAACGGATGCATGTATGTGTGTATGGATGTATGTATGGATGTATGTAAGAATTTATGAATGGATGTATGTATGGATGTGTGTATGGGTTTATGTATGGATGTGTGGATTGCGTATGGTTGTATATATGGATGGATGACTGCATGGTTGGACGGATTTCTGGATGTATGGATGTTTGGGTCTATGGATGTACGAATATATGGATATACGGATGTATGGATGTATGAATGTATATATGGATGGATGTACAGATGGGTAGATGTATTTTTGGGTGGATGTATGAATGGATGGATGTGTAGAAAGGTGGATGTATGTATGGATTTATGTATGGATGAATAGTTGTATGGATGGATGGTTGTATGAATGGATGGATGATTGGATGTACGGATGTGTGACTGGATGAATGGTTGGGTGAATGGACGGAAGTATGAATGTATGGATGGGCGGATGAACGGATGCGTGGATGGGTGGATTGGTGTATGGATGTATGTACTGATGGATGGATGTATGTGTGCATGAATGGGTGTGTGGATCGTTGGATGGATGGACGTATGTATGGGAGTTTGTATGGATGTATCTATGGATGTATGTATGGTTGTGTGTAAGGATGTATGTATGGATGCACGTGTGGTTGAATGTATGGGTGTATGTATGGATGTGTGTATTGATGTATGTATGGTTGTATGGATGCGTGGACGGATGGGTTGGTGGACTGACGTACGGATGGATGGATGTATGCATCGGTGGATGTATGAATGGGTGGACGTATGGATGGATGGCTGTATGGATGAATGGATTTATGGATGGATTGAGGTATG
>NW_016928747.1:0-796 GCF_001483705.2 Eufriesea mexicana
CTCAGCGTCAGCCAGTTCGGATTCCGGCATGGTCGGTCGACGATCGACGCGATCAAGCGCGTTAGTAACCTGTCGGAGGCTGCCATCGACCGTGGCGAAGTGGTGCTGGCGGTCGGTGTGGATATCGCCAACGCCTTCAACACCCTGCCCTGGGCCGCTATCCGGTGTGCCCTGTGGTACCACAGGGTTCCCCAATACATCATGGCGGTGATCGGCGACTATTTGGCGGAGCGCTCGATCGAGTATCCCGGACGATACTCGACCGTCGTGCGTGCGACGAACTGCGGGGTTCCACAGGGATCGGTACGCGGACCGATCCTCTGGGACCTCGCGTACGACGCCGTGTTGCGCACTCCCCTCCCCCACGGCCTGAGCCTGACGTGTTACGCGGACGACACGGTGGTGATGGCCGCCGGGTCGAGTTGGGAGGAGGCCACGCTGCGCGCGGAAGGTGGCGTGGCCCTCGTCGCGAATAGCGTCCAGCGGCTAGGGCTGTGCATCTCCCCCGAGAAGACCGATGCAATGTGGTTTTGCCATCGGCACCACGGGAAGCCGCCCAAGTCCCTAATGCGCGTGGGGAACGTCGTGGACGAGGTACGGGACCGGATGAAATACCTCGGTCTCCTCCTCGATAGCCACTGGAAATTCGTCGAACATTTTCTCGCGCTGGAACCACGTCTGGAAGGTATGGCGGGGGCGCTATTTCGCCTGCCACCCAACCTGGGAGGGCCACGCGGGAGGGTGCGCCGCCTCTACACAGGAGTCGTTCGCTCGGTGGCACTTTACGGGGCTCCGA
>NW_016928748.1:0-39556 GCF_001483705.2 Eufriesea mexicana
ACAAATATGTTATGATATATCTGTTAGATTCTAGGTCGGCTTACCATATAACATACAAGATAGGAATCTTGGTAATCAAATAATTATTCGGAAAATGGAGATGGCTTAGGCAGATAAAAAGGCATTAAATTAATTTAGATGATGGCCTCTTATAACAACTAAGTATAGAGAATAAAGTGAGATTAAAAGGTATGTTGTATTCCTCATCTAAATAGATATTAATATCATTAGTCAAAATCAATGATTGTCGCTAATGTGTCAAGTTTCAGAATGATGGGGCTAAAGTGCATAAAGAAAAGAGAAAAGTAGAAATAAAAGCAGTGAGAAGAGGAAATGCATATTATGTTGAATCAAGAAACAGGAAAATGGCAGAATATATATCAACAGAGAAGTATGTGTGGCATGGACATGCTAATATATGGATTATTCAAGAGATGGAGAATGTACAAAAATTAAAGATAAATTCAATATACAATGTATATGTTCCAGTAAGGCACAAATCTGCAGGAATATCTATAGGAACTTGGAAATTATAAAAGCAGCAGAAATAATGGGGCTCTGGCACATGCAATTGTTTGGGCCAATAAAGACAACGTTAAAAGGAGGTAAAAGGTACGTCTTACCTGCTGATCATTATTCCAGACTAAATGACTAAAGATTTAATCAGAAATATTACTGATGCAGAATTTTTTTTGTCATAGGAGACTTACAAACATGAGTAATATTTATTTGAAAGAGCTAGCCAGCAAGAGTAAAGTAATAGGTATTAGTTAAAAATATTTCAATGGGTTGTATATCTGTTTTCAAAAATTTAACCGATATGCAATAAATACTTTCTAAATTTCTATATTAATATATTAAATAATTTTTAATTTGAATTACAATAATAAATAATAAATTTTAATAAATTTAGTTTTAAAAGTATATTACATTACTAAAACTAATGTATTTCTTATAACTAGGTTGTAACGAAAACAACTGCTGGTGATATTGAGTTAGAATTATGGGCAAAAGAAACTCCAAAGACGTGTAAAAATTTCATACGATTATGTGTGGAAGGTTATTAGGATGACGCAAGGTGGTGATCCCACAGGTACAGGAGAAGATGGTAAAATATATGGAGAACCATTTAAAGTGAGACTGTATTTAAAAATTAAATAACTCCCTTTTTTATTCAAAAATAATTATTGGACATATATGTTTTAGGACAAATTTCATACAAGATTACGTTTTTGTCGACGAGATTTAATTGAATAGAATAACCACCTGCACGTGGTGAGACCTGATAATTGGCATCGCTTATCAAAGATGAATTTTTGCAGACCTCAATCGCTTCATTCCTTTGGCTTGATGCGCAACGTACTCGCTCGCATACTAGCGGAATTTTGGACAATGTCGGCCACCAAGGCGGATTCCGACTGTGATAAATCCTCTACTCCTATAACCAAGTCACGCAATCACACAAATAGACGTCACGGTCGTGTGGTACAGTGTAGTCTGACTACATTCTCGAGTAAGCCAAGTTTATCTATCTCGTCGTTTTCCAATGAATAACCATGTTGAAATCCGCAACATACTCTATGATTTCCACCGTGCCCCTAATATTAAAGGCCGAGGCTCCTTAGAATCCCCTTTAACCAAACTTTATTCCAATATGTTCGAATAGTTTCTTCTATCGATGTCAATCTATTAAATAAAAGATAATTACTTTATTGCAGTGATAATTAATGTTCTATAATTATGTTTCGTTTTAATCATATGTTTATTATCCTTAACGACATTGGTACGTATTTTAAATATTAAAAGTAATAAACGTTTGCCAGTACATTATATACATAATGAAGAGGTTGAACATCCGAATTACTTCTATATCTTTGTATTATTTCAATAATTATGACTTGTTTCAATCATTATCGTATGCCTTTTTTTCTCTCTCTCTCTCGCGTTACAGTACAGTAACGCTATTTAGGATCAGAAATTTAGCAGGAAGAAAAACTAGGCTAAAACGCTTATAAAATGCGTTCTCGATAATGGCATTTTCTTGGTGATGACACATAACTAATCGACACTGTGTATTGCTGTTTGTATCGTCATCAACAACGTGATATTAATAATACGAGTAAATGATATTGTACAACTAATTTGTCTTGGGACGAAAATCACGATCGTTGGAATGTATTTTAATACAATATATATGTATAATATATATAATATGTATACCTATGTTAAATAAAGGTACCAAAATTACATTAATAACGATCAAGGCTATCAACGGACCTAATAGAGGATTGATCATGAGATCAATTTGAATACACTTTATGTTTAAAAATATAATTTTCTTCCATATTATCGATCCAACTAACATTAAAGTTTTATTTATATCGCAGACGCAAATTTCGAGTCTAACACATCCTCGTCTAAGTACGGATTTAAATAATAATCCGTCTGATCGTATTTCATTTGCTTCGCCAAATATAAATTTACCGTATAGTAAGTTTAAATGGTCAAATGGAAAATGACAATGAATTATCACCGGTCAATCGCTCTGTATAATCTCTGAATGAAGTTGTCGGAATTTAGATAAAGAATGAAAAATACGAAATGTGTGATAGCATTGGAAAAAAGTTCGTTACAATTATATGTATACATGGAGAAGGAAAAAGAAGAAAGAAAAGAAAAAGAAGAAAAAGAAGAAAATGAACGAGAACGCGATGTCAAGTAGGAAAGAACGAACTGAATGGCGTTAGATTTGCATTTATAGTAGCCTAGGATTGAAACGGCCTATATGAAGTATGAGACCAGTTGGATTGTGCCGTACAAAATAAAGGAACGGTTGGTCTAACTTCAATCTAGATTTATCCTCTGATTTTTCAACATTTCTTCCCATCTCCTTAAATGGAATTGCACGATAACTTTTCGACCAGCTATCCACTATTGGTATCATTTTGTTGGATGTTAGTTGTTCGGCATTCGACGCCTCGTGATGGGAATTTCGTAAAGTGGGACTTGCTGGATAAATTTCCACGTGATGTCGTCCATTCGCGATGTTTTCATCTCCACACGTGCTGAACAAATTCATCTAAAAATAAAATTTATATCATTCGGTTATAAAGATGGCAAGTAGAAGGAAATAAATAAAGAGAAGAATAAAAGGAAGAAAATAAATGGATATATGGATAATATTATTATATATAAAAAGGCTGTCAATTACCTGTAAAACGTCCGACAAAAATAAACGATTTCCAATTCCGTTGATGCCTTTAAAATCGGCATGGCTTGAAAATAATTGATCGAGACCCATTCTTTTCAAGGCAGCAGTAGCATTGATAATGGACCTATGACTGAATTTAGGTATTTGTAATTCAAGGCCTGTTCTCGGTATGAGAACCTTGAGAAGTTTATCCCAACTTCCATCCTGAAAATTTCCTTTTACCAGTCTATGCTCCAGACGATCCAGAGTATCGCCAGGTGCAGCATGACCTTGTTGTCCGGGTACAAGGAATATCGTTGAAACGAGCTTGTCGATTCCTCCAAGAGCAATTGCAGTGGCATCTAAACTAGGTTCATAACCAGCTAGCACATTCGATCGCCAAACAGTGGCTGGAACGGGAATCAGCTTCCTCAATCTATGAGCAGATGAAACAGCAAAGTATAATTCACCGTCTCGGCCTGTTGCACTGATCAAACTTGTGTTACAGTCTGTTTGAAATACGTTTGCTGAGATTGCAGCAAGCGGCGACCTTAATGGAACTGTATTGCTTTTTACGAAATCTTTTATTCTACCTCCGGTTTGTTTTCTAATCAAAAGGTTGGTTCGACGTCGTGCGAGATCACTGATAGTAGCAAAATTTACTTCAGCCACTAATCCTTCGTAGAATTGTTGCGCTTGTTCTTTGTAGAACGGCAACAATCTCCTCACCTTAGCCTTGTCCGCAAATAATTCACGAACGAATGCTGCATTAACGATGCCTTGATGCCTCGCTAAGCTGACCGTGTCAGTTACATTTTGAAAAATGAGATGTGGGTTGAAAGTGGCGACATTGTCGAGGCCAAGTACCTCGTTCATTTGATCGGACGTCGATCCTCGGGCACCAAGGAAAATCATCGCTAAAAGACTAATCATACCAAACGGTGAGAGTACAAATGATCTTCCGATGCTCAATCCGTTATTCGCTGCAATCCAAAATTTGATCGCAAGTTCGTTACAAAATCTCGAAAAATTGACAATGTCGATACTCGCATTTCTCGTACTAGTGTCCAATCCACCGATACTTTTCGAGCCATCTAAAGGCACAGTTAATTCCGCTTCGGTTAATTTGTTCGTCGGAGGCAATTGAAAATGCGTTTTCATTTCCGTTGCATTCGTTTCCAGCATGGTCGACACTGTTGGTGCCTCTGGATGCTTGGATATCTCTGAATGCTCAATTGTGCCTGCAATAGGATTTACTTCTGTTGACACAGGATTGAGCGGAGTGATCGGATGCAATGATATTCTTTGCCATATCTGCTGTGAGTTTATCCCCGTATTATTTATTTTGCTCGGAGACGTTAAATTTCCTGAATCCTCGAATATCTGATTTACTTGCGATTTATTATGTATTTTATCTACGACTCCTAAGAATTGCATTCCTATTGAGTTATTTTCACCGACATTGCTCTCATATGATTCACTCGGCCTTTTGGTTTTATTCTCCAATCTGTCCCAATCTATCGAATTTATCGTGGCACTTATAATTCCTTTAACCTCATTTGATTCTTTCGTGATGGAATTTAGAGTGGTAGTTGTGTTCGAAGAATGCCTAATCCCGTCTTCCAACGATATCCTTTGTACGTTGCTCGTTGCGTTCCATTGAGGAACGGCCACGAAAGGTTTCTCATCATTGAAAGATGTCACGGTGATACTCGAAATATGATCTGTGCCATTTTTCCGCTGTTGCCCCGTCTCTTTTGCGAAACTTGGTGTAACTGCATTCGTTGAATTCGATAATTTCACAGGTATGTCATGATTCTGATGCTGCTTCTGTGCGGATTGTTCTTCTGCGTTGGATGAATAGGGAATAACGGTAACGGATTCACTCGTATTCGTCGATACTTCATCAGAGATTGTCACAGTGTGATATAGATTTTGTTTATCAAGCTCTGAAAATGATATTTCTGTTGTATCGTCCAGATGAATCGTAGATGTCTTATCATTGCTCTGTAATACCACTTGAGGATCTTTTTCAAGTGTTGGTATCGTAGGAATTGTTATATTCGCGTTTTTCGAGCTTTCGTTACTTGATATTACGATTTCATACGTAGGATTAAAAGTATGCTCGATATATGTATTATTTACCAATGAAACACCAATTTCATTCGTAACGGTATTTTTGACGGTAGCGTTGATAACGGAGAATGATACGCTCGTTGGTTCTAAAGTGACTGTTAGTTGGTCATTTTGCGATTGAGAAGATTCCAACACCATCCGATCCGTTGTTTTTAACGTTATTACATCTTTAGAAGAAATTTCAGTAAGCACGTCCTCCTTTGTTGTAGAGGTACGTTGAATTTCATTTTCGTTCATAAAATCTTCTTTCTCTCTGTTACTGATATTACCTACAACTATATTAGAAAGATTTAATTTCGAATTTGTCGTAATATCTGTTAAATTAACCCTATAGGGAAACGATGTTGTTGCGTTATTAAATACATTCTGTATTTTGTTCGGACTGGATAATTCAAAACCTGCGATAAGTGAACTTGCTAAAGTGTTAGGTAATACATTTTCCGACAAATCGTTTGGTAATGTGAGCGTTTCCGTGGCAATTGTATTTGTTTCGGTTGAAGCAGTATGAAGTATACCGTGGATAATCGCTATCGGTTGCAAAGGATTGAAATCGTTAACTGTCTCGTTAATTTTTGTTGTTGCTTTGGTTACATTTAAATCCAACTGACCGTTCGATACGGTATGCGTAGTGTCATATTTGATTGAAATATCAGAATAGTTGGTCATTTTCTCCATATCTGCCATATTCGTGGTTATAACGGGGACGGGCGATGTAATGGAAGAAATTTTCTCTTGATCCACTTTGAACTTTACCGTCGTTTCAGTCGGTGATACTTGAATACGCTCTGCAAATGTATCATTTGTATTTCCTAGCCAGTCTTCCCTAGTTATCGAAGGATGCGTTGTTGTAGGAATCGTTGATATTGTAATTTTCGAACCGTTATATATCTCCGCATCGTTTTTACTAGGAATCGATTCAAATACAGAAGAGATCGGCAAGGCAGGTGGAACTTGTTCGGAAACTTGGCTAATCACATTTGATAAAGAGTTTATTACTAACTCCATAGACGATGGTTTTAAAGGTTGCGTTGGCACGATATTACTTAGCTTGGTTACTGCATCGTGTACAATCGTCGATGATTCTGTGAGTATGGTTGTCCCATATTTATTTATACTCACAGTAGGGAAGGATACGGAAGACTGTAACGGCAACATGGTGAATGGTTCATTAGCGACTAACGTTTCAACTTCGTTCAGATCCAACATAGATGATGTTTGCATGTTTGACGGAATTTTAGCATTGTCTGTAAGAGTATCGGTTGTTGGTTTTACCTTCGTCTGCATTTTCAATGAATCGATACTGTCGGTAACTTCCTCGACACTTGAACAATTATCTTTTACATCTAAAGGTTCGTTTATAAAACTCGTATTATCGTAATTACTTTTGGTTGTTGGATTTGTAACTGCATTTATAAATGTCAAATTGTTATTATCGTGATTTTGATAGTCGTATGTGGCATTTTCTAACGATACGGTAACTTCAGTCATCTTGTACAAAATGGGACTGGAAGTGGTATATTGTGTGATCAATTCACTGTTTTGTTCAGTTATAATAACCGGCACCGGTATCATTAATTTTTCTGTGTAAGAGACCGTCGTAGTTTCTGGTGTAATCGCTGATAGCGAATCTTGCGTTTCGTTTTTTGCAGAATGCATGATTACTTCTTCGTTTTCTTCAGTGTATTTAACAATATCTTCAAGTTCCTTCAACGGAACTGTTTCACTTATGTTAGATTTTAATAAATCGATAAATGAATCGTTCTGAGCGGTAAACATAGACGTCACTTTCGAAGTTTGCGTTTCAACGTAATGAGTTTCTTCAATCTTATTTCCATATTTGTCACCGGCCAAAATAGCTGGCAATATATTACTCCACTCGACATTTACCTTTTCCGGAATCGTCGGATGTGAACCAGTGAGCGTCGACAATGGTTTACCCAAAGCACTTTTCAGCACGTTTTGCACTTTTTCCACAACATCCATTACCTGTAAAACATTTCAACTTGCTTAATGATATTGCCTCATTTAAGAATACACACGAAACGATACTATTAAAACTTTAATAGTATCTTATAACTTTAATTACCTACTACCTCGATAATTCCTTCTTCGATTAACTTAATACAAGAAACCATTAAGAACATTTACCGACCTTTTTTCCGCCCGTAAGAATATCCTCAGCTTTTTGTGGCTCATGGATCTCTACGTTAGAATGATCCGGACCTCCACTTGCGATTAAGGCTTGAATTTCTTGCATTGTCATTTGCCTTGTAATCATGTCACCTCTCTCGTTGTATGTATAAAATTGAAATCCATCGGGTTTTAGCAAATTTGCTGGAGAGGGTGGCAATCGAAAAAGATTGATAGGAACCGAAGCGGGTAACCTATCAATTTTTGTTGCACGAACAATCTCGTTCCTTGCATCTTTTGTTTCCGTAATACCCGGAATACCCGACATCGATGTAATGGCACTAGAAATTGCAAAGAACCATAAATAATCGGTGTAACTTGACAAAATTAAGTTTATCGAAAAAGCTGAAATTATTAAACTTGATGTATTTCCATGCGCGCGAAAATATCTCAAAATTGTAATTTTCATTTAACGTATTGTATATTCGAATAAATTAAACACATTTATTTAAAAAAAATGAATAAATAGATAAGTGTAAGTCATATATAATAGATATGTAGAAATAAGTAAAGATAATATTCGTATAATATTAGTATTCCCGTCTTCAGTCTATTGTTTACATTTTACGATGTACAGCGTTAATGTATAAAATTAATTAGAAATATCAGTTTAGACATTTCTCGTATACCTCTTGCAATCTCTATAAGCTTTTACCCTCTTGTTCGTAATAACCGCGCTTTCTCACTGCTAACAATTTTGATCTGTTGCGTTTCTTACTTAACAAAGCAATGATGTATGTAGTATGTGTTCGTATCGTGTAATCATTGTTCTTCTTACTCAAATAAATTGAATACACTTTATACGTAAACTGAAATACTGACCTAGATTTCAAAAATTTCATAGGCAACGATATCGTAGTGGTACTTTCTGGAAGTGGCACTGAACCCACACTGAAACTTAAATATATCCATACCACAAATATCATCAAAGTTGCATGGAACAATTGCAAGAACATACTTCTAATATTCTCTTCTTCGTTTGTGCAATCTGAAAAATAAGAATCTCTAACAAAATTAATCAAATGACATACTCACGTGTGTATATAAAAATTGTAGATCAATAAGCAATGAAGAATGAAGAATGATATGCGAAACCATTGTGAAGATCATCAATCCACGTAAAAATCGTTCAAAAGAAACAAATGGGGACAAGATTTCTTTCTTCCCTTTTCTTTCCTCCTTTTTCTTTTTATTTCTTTTTTTTTCTTCTTCTTCTTTTTAGGGTGAACGACCCTTTGATTCCTTGTTACCCCCTTATGGATCATCGCCTTAACATGACGACCGGTTTTCCATCGCTTTATAAATCGCTGAGTAAATGCGACTTATACGAGTATAGAGTGTGAACAAATTGTCTCAAAATTGAATTAAAGGATAACACAAATTAATATTTATATTCAAATACTTAACTACATTGATAAGATTTCAGAATTATGTGTGAAATTACATACGTGTATATGTAAAAAAGAGAAAGAATGGAAAGAGTTGTCTTATTCGGTTGTCTATGTTGAAAAAAAAAAAAAACAAGCTTTTGCCTCTATTCAAAGCAAACTGTGTGCAAGCATTTCGAAAATCTTTCGTGAGAAAAGAGACAAACCATGTCTTTTACTCTGTTATTCGCACTCGTATTATACATGCATTAACATTTTTCTCCATCGTTGCTCTCCGACGTTTCACGTTTATTATATTTTTCTCTAGTATAATGATAATATTCTAAGGCTTAATAACTAGTCAGCAATTGGAGTATATTATATCTTAGGTATGATACCAAGACGACACTTAACTACCTTTTAGATTAAAATGTGATTAACTTAATATTCTGCCGAAGACAAAAAGCACTGCGAAGGTCCTCTACTTTTTCTTTTCTTTTTCTCTCTATTTTTTTTTATCCTTTCCGTGTCTTCTGACAATGCGTGCCGATCTGTATTTCTTCCCGTATCACCTGTCGCTTCTACTGTCTTCTACCTTGGACGAGCGTGTACTATGTGCCTGAATCCTTGGTTAAGACGAGTGCATCGGACTGAGAAAGAAAAGTGATCAAAGAGGGGGAACATATAGTCTTCGAACGAAAAGATGGAGAAAGGGTGAACTTGGAGAGCCGAGATGTTGCTCGGAACGGTTTACGCGCGGTGTCGGCGGGGAGGAGGGGGAGGGGGAAGGGAGCAGACGAATGTCGGAATACATGGGAATATATATCGAAAGAAAAAGGAATAGAGAGAAAAGAAGAAGGGATAGTGTATGAGGTCGAAGGACCAACGTAATGTTCAGTACGCGAATAAAAGGAAATGTAAATTGAAGATGAAATAAATGATTATTTGATTAAAATGATATTTTGAACCGTAGAATGCAATGCAAGATAAATAGTATGAATTCTTCGAAAATATTTAACTTCTTATTTATTATAAATCTCAATGACATCTTTTTTCTATTAACTAGTTTTGAAATCTTCCTAAAAATCTCGAATTTTCCTACGAAATTTTACTTTGATGCGTGATGATTAATTACTGGTATAGATAAAAATTCCGTAATTCGTAACAGTGAAATTAGATGTAACGTCAAACTTCGTATAAACGATTATTAATCTCGTATATGAAATTAACGATACGTTGGTCATATAAATTTATTTTTTTACTTTACGATAATGCATAACTTGTAATGCAAAAAATTTCGTGGAAACTATTACGGCTCTTTATCAAGTCATGCGTAAGCATGATTATTTTATTTTTCTTTACGAATATCGTACACAATACGTATACCTATACCACAATAAGAAACATAAATTAATTCGTTATTGTGCGTATATATGTTTGTATCTTATTTCTATCTACGATCGGGAACACTGACGGACACTTAACGGTATTCGTTTATTCTACTTTCCTTCCCACTCTGTTCTTCAACTGTTTTAAGAAACATTTGGCCAACATGACCCCTTACTTAAAAATTGCAAAGTACTAAACGCAAAAAAGAAACAACAAATATGAATCCCAAATAAGATTTCAAAAATTAAATCGCTTACATGAACTTTTCTTAATTAATATCATTTTTATTGTTTCTCATAGTTTCTTAAATAACATAATTTTTATAGTTTTTTTTATCCTCGGTCACGAATAAGATTTATGATTATTCTAATATTTATGTTACAAACAAATAACCCAGTAATGGAAAAATTTTTCAATAATAAAAGTACGAAACCATCTTTTTATTTATCAACATAATTTTAATATCAAAATGTATGAATATGAATACATCCGGAAAAATTAAACAATTGAGAGATGTTTTCACCATTCTAAATATACTTCGTGTCATACAAATTTAATGTTGCTTGAATAATTAAGGGCAATATATTGACGTAAAATTTTATTTGATACGTTTCTTTGGGATATTATATTACCTGATAAATATTAAATTAAGATTATACAATCAGTAGAAAAGTTCAGTTCGAAAATATAATATGAACATGAAATTGAGAAATTTAGAAGAAGAAACACGTTTCATCGATGGAAGCAAATACAAGGGCACTTGGAACGTACTGGGCATGGAAGGAATCGGCAAATTTCTTTTACCACATAGTTAGTGCATAATATAACTCGGATACTGTTACAGATATGTTTCAAATAACTAATTCTTTGTAATCCTTTGTATTCCTTCTTGCCATAATCGTTTAAGGAAAAAGGGAAAATCGTTTTTTACTTTTTTAAGTAAAAAGAAAAGATGGTATAGAGATAAAAATATAAAGGTAATCGCGATATGAAATAAAACGCAAACGATGAAATATAAATAAGAGAAGAAAGAAGAAGAAGTAGGTATATGCATATTAGTGTTACCTAACTTTACCGGAATTGTGAATTAAATTTTATAAAATATGCATGCGAATTTCAATAATTGTACTTAAGAAATATGTATATACAGCACATGTATTGGTTTTTGAGCTCAACATTGAGCATTTCTCACGCGTAAGTCGACAGGTACCGTTATGCGACCATTTTCGTTGCTTCGTGTTCTAGAGTTTGTACGCATTTTTCATTTACCTACAGCTGAAGAATTCTAGGCTTAAAATACATACACGCATTCACTATACAAATTTCACCAACTTTATAAATTTCCCCCTCTTTCACACATACACGCAAGTTCGCGCGCGCCCGCGCGCTCAGTTTCGTTCTTTCTCTCTTACATACACACATACTTTTTCTACCGTTAGCTAGCTCGCTTCTTTACTCCTTTTCTTTTGCTCGTCAGCCTCATTTTAGCAAATGAACCGAATCTATTTGTCCGTAATAGATACCATCTTTGAGGGGGAGTTCCGCGATGGTACATTTCACGGCTATGGTGGTGTGTATTGGTCTCATGGACAAAAAATGGACGGAATTTGGTTCCAAAATGAATGTAGAGACAAACAATATATTTTCAACGATGGACTAACTTTTTGTGACAATGATTGGAAGTATTGTCAATTTCCTGATAGACGGTACGTATTTCTGAAAATATCTTAATAATCAAAGCTGAAAATGAAACTCGCCAATACCAATATCAAAAATAAAATGTACTGTATTATTTTAACCTATAATAAAGAAATTTATTTCACGAATAAGAAAACTAGTGATGAAAAACAGATCCTTTTTCACCAAATCGACGTTCTGTAGATATCAAACATGTCTTAAGCACGGATTGAAACCTGCTGGAGCAACGTTACGTACAAATAATCCAAATGAATTTGTTATTCCTCCTATGTGTCACGACGCAGGCATCGGAATTTTTAACCCGCGTACACACACTATTACATGCTACCAAAATTCAATGAAAGTACGTCAAATATAAAAGGCTGTCATACAACAATTATTAAATACAATCATTAAATTCCCGCGATATTCGAAGATACTTGAAATACCAACTACGAACTTGACAAACTGGATACGAAAGAACTGTCAGAAGGCATGGTCTGAACCAACTGGAAATCGAAAAGACCTTTACGAAAATTGGTTTTCCTACAAATTTGACATGGAGATTCTTTCAACGTTATTACCATTTTCAAATCATTCCTTTGAATCTTGGTGGAAAAGGTACAACTAAGCATATGTTAAATAATTAAAAACATCAAGTTTAATCACTTCTGATCTAATCACGTCTAATCCCTTCTACTTTTTTCTACTTCTTTCGAGACTGGCCACCTTCCGACGGGATTACACCTGGGAACAAACAAAAACGCTAAACCATTGCCTATGTCACTTATTAAAATGCTGAAGAAAATGAAAATATTGGTATATATACATTCAAAACTGGCCAAAATAGCAATTTTAACGGATGTAACGCTAAAAAATAGAATTGTATCTTTAACTATGTTTTATTTTAAATAAACGTTTAGTATCTTCTTCTTTCTATGACATTTAACATTTAAGGTATAACATTTAATTAATAGCTTAATTCTGTATTTACTTAATTGTAGAAACTTAAAAATGAAAGTAAAAATGAATTTATATCATCAATAATGTATTGCACATTCCCTGCAGTATCTATTACTAAAATTCTATTGCCAGTATCGGCTACAATTAAATATTCGCCTGTGCTATAATCCTCATTAATCTCTAACCTACTAGGGAATAAAAGGCTTTCACTTTCTGTGACAGGCAATAAATGTTGCACCAGTTGCAAAGGAATATCATTTTTAAATATTTTATTAAACAATTTAAAATAAGTTCATTAAGACATAAAAATAAGGATGATTCCTCAGTAACATTGAATCGTTCCAAACCTATCATGTTTAAACAAATAACTTCTTTGAAAATTTTATTAAATTTAACAATGTTGTCACTCTTATATAGAATTGATATTATATAAAAGTGGCAAATGAACAATATAAAGGATACATAAGAAACAGAAATAAGATATGAAATATATGGAAAAATATCATTGATTTAATGTTTTACCAGGTATGAATCATATTGTTTATACAGACTTTTAAACGTAATTCTATTTGCTATGGTTAATATTCCTATAACCATTTCAGTTACATTTTTAATATTATCATGTTTGTATAATACATCCACAGTTTCTTGAATTGAAGCAAATTCTGTTCCTTTAATTCTCAAATTGAATAATTCTTGATCAAGGATTTTCTTGTGATTTAGGAACATGAAATATTTGTGTATCTCTTCTTCAGTCAGTAATGCATTTTCTTGATCATTTGAACACATTGGTGGATTTAGGCTTGCTACATATATTCCCCTAATATCTTTCATATTTGGACCCTTTGATTTTTTAGATATTTTGTTACATAACATGAATGCTATCACGTACAATAGTCTTTGTCTAACAAAATTGAGAAGGGTATTAACATGTTTCATACCAAGTCATTTTTTCTACACAAAATGTAAAATTTAACATATACTACTGATAGTACACATGGCATGGAATGTGTTAAGGGAATATTCTCCTACAAAGCAGTCAAAAAATAATTTTTCTTTTCTTCTGTTTTCTTTTTCTGACTTTTAAACTTTTATGTGTAAATTTTATGAAATGATAAAATTATAATGATACTACTAAAGTAGACCAATTTTACTAGCTTTACAGATAAACTACCACTGAATCACTAAGTCTTGAAAATTATTTGTTTAATATATAAAAATTTATTTTCAGAAAATTTATTAAAAAGAATTATTGTCTGATTTATTAGACACATGTAATAGTAAATATAATTGTACAAAAATTACACTGCATCTTCTTGAAACATGTATGCAAAATATTAAATTTCTTACTTTAGAATAATTTCGTATTACCCTCGTAATTACCTTTGAAGTTTAGAAACTCTGTATCGTTAATAATCACAATATCATAATCAGTTTTATATAAAAATGAACGTACTTGTTTGTATAATTTAATACAATCTCGATCCACCAATCAATTCTAATTTCTTCCATATACATAATTAAATACAAATTACCAAATTTTCATTTTGCACAATATTTAATGACAAAACAAACATAAAATCATTAACCTACTTGAAAATCTGCAATCCAGTAACGTTTTGATGTGTTGTAATACTAATTTTTCCTGTTCTTTTCTGTTAAACAACGATTTTAAATTTCGACGTATACCTATGCCAATTTCTATTAATTCCATTACAGTATGTTGTATGTATTTGTGAAATATGAATTTTTATAAGTGATTCAAATAAATTCGGTAATTTAAAATGTTCACGAATGAAGAGAATGGAAACAAAAGTAGACAGTTATAAAAAATAGAGCAGTGTATTGATGGAAAGAATTCCAAACAACAGCAGCAATTGAATACGTATATAGATGTGCGATGCGCACAAATGGTACATTACTGTTTCATAATCTATTTATAATCACTACGATAACTATGTCCAATACTTATTTGACATTTTAGCTATAATAATAAAGTGCAAGGAAAGTAAAAATGGACTAAAATACATATAATATTGATTTATACAAAATAATTTCTTTTAGTTCCTTGTTCCCACACCATTCGTATAGTTTCTTTGTCATTACTCCTTTTGCACCTTACATCACAGCACATACTTTGCTTAAGAACACGTCGTAGGACGTCGTATTACAGGTTTATTTTGGTTAAGAATCATATATATTATTACTTATTAACCAAAAATATTGTGATTAATCTGATTCTCATCTGTTCAGTGTAAAAGTAAAAATTAACAATTTTATCGTCGACATTTGTTTTTCGCTTAAATTGAGTGCTACTTTGCAATTTAGCATTTAAATAATAATGTCGCAAACTACACTGGAGAACTCAAAAGTAAATGAATTAAATGAAATGTCTTCACATACTGTAAGAAATAAAATCAAACTTCTACATGTGTTAAAGGAACATCCTTTGCTATTGGCAGGTACAACTACTATAACCTATTTTGCTATTTGATTTACAAGTATAATGATGCAATTTAAATGCCTAATGAGATGTATATTAAAGTATATTTCTTTTAATTTTTTCAATATTTCAGGTAATTTGGGAGCTGTGGCTGCTTTTTCTTATGGTGTATGGAACTTTATACACGGAAGACAACGGTTATCGTATTATATGATGAATGCTCGCATTGCAGCACAGAGTGTAGCATTAGTCACTATATTTAGTGCTCTTCTGTCAAAGGTGAAATCTGATGAATCTAATAAATCTGATGAATCTAATAAATCTGATGAATCTAATAAATCTGATGAATCTAATAAATCTGATGAATCTAATAAATCTGATGAATCTAATAAATCTGATGAATCTAATAAATCTGATGAATCTAATAAATCTGATAAACATTGAATACTGAGTTAAAAAATATAGCAATTGAGCATATACAATTCAATCAATGATAAATATTATATAAAAAAGCATGTTATTATAGTTGTAAAAGCTTATATTATAAAAGCACTGCAACATATTTTGATTTCATTTGTCTATAAAATTTATTCAGCAGTAATTTTGATAAGAAAACGTAAATTCTATGGGTTAATATTGAAATTGTTTAAGGAAACTATTCTTTATTTATAAAGATTAACATTTCATATTACAGATACTGTCTTACTAAATATGTTAAGACTTATTGTAGAATCACCTATCAAATTTAAGTGAAGCAATGTCATTATGTTTACTAGAATTGTTCGTGTATTATTACAATATTTAGAATATTTAGAAGCGAATTTTAATGATTCATTTTATATGGTTATTCCTGGAAATGATATTTAGGATAGTTGATTCTGTAAAAAAAAAAAAAAAGAGTTACGACTTTTATAATTATGATCAACGAAATGTGTTTACTTTCGTAAAAATCTTACCCTATTAATGGCGTTTCGTAATAGAAAGATTTTTGTTATTTGTTATCATCAAAAGAATTTTTTATATTTGTATATTTGTATCTTCATTCGAATTCTCACAATTTGGAATTTGTTGAACTGTTATCACTGTATGTTTCCACTTGGCATTTTCTTTAATGCACATTGTTAATTGCTCAAACCATTTCTGAACATCTTCGTTTGAGTATAATTCTACAATATCGCGCTTCTCATTACCATTTATATAATTGATTATCCGTAATTGATTTTTTACTGCTTTTGATTGGCGAACGATGGTTTTCTAAAATCCAATAATATTATAATACTATTAATAGAAAATTTTAAAAGATATATTCTGATGTTTCATTTCACCTTGTTTATACAAATTATACAAACAGGAGTTTGTAACTTTTCTAAACATTTTTTTGATTTCCAAGCTTGCAATTGAAATCCCTGTAATCGTATCCAACATCGTTGACTATTTACAATTGCGAATCCGGCGCAAACTTCTTTATCGATGTAGTACGGTTGAACAGCTAAGCGACAACAAAAATGTCCAAAAAGTGGCAAGGTGTGAACTTTATTCGCAAAATTATTTAATATTAGTTCATGTGAACGTATGTCCCCATCGGTATCGTCAAGTGTCATCTTTGCGTATGCCATCAACTCAAATTGCGGTGCTTTATTAGACACATATTCATCTCGTAGAGTTGCTGCGAATGTTCTACCTACAGTTTTTGAAATTGAAGAATGAATAGTTCTTCTAATTTTTCTCGGAGTACTGGCAATGCTGAGATCCTCTTGTAAAATATGACTATAAACTTCTAAAGACAATTCAAATTCAGCTGATACATTATGGAATAATAAAACGTCAGGAAAGCTAATATCCGTTTGTTTTCTATCAATGGGAAAAAGTAAGCTTGTATCATGAACTTCTGCGCCAACTCGAACTATACAAAATATTGCAAATCTTCGATAATCTCCGCGATTTTTAAAATGATCAGAATCTTTCCACATCAAAGGAAATCTAAGATCTGAGATAGATAACTTTCCTTTACTTTCTGAAGTGCTGAAACATACAATGCTATATAGTATTACCTACAGTCGTACTTTTAATGTATTTTTCTAAATAAATTAATAATACATCGTTTTCAATGATGCATCTCTTCGTTGATGTTCTAATTCAATCATATAGGTAAACATTCTTTTGCTTGAGGTAAACAAGGCACGTGCTGCTTCCAAACATTGTGCAGGGTGTCGTGCAGCAGCTAACAGTCTTGCAGAGCCTTCTTTTATTTTAGTTTCTAATTCTATTTTTTGCTCTAAATCATATTCCTAAACAAAATTATTTTTATAAAAATGATTTCTATTATTACGTTCACTATTTTTTATTACACAAATTTCTAATCTAGCTATAATTTTCAAAAAATATTTTTCCATATACACAATTCATAATGATAAAATATTCTGTGTAAACAAATCAATGAAAATAGTTTGTAATAAATTTTTTGACAAGTTTCAAGCCTGGTTCTTACTAGTTGCATTAATTGCATGTATAAAATATACAATATTTTGTAAATTATTTTTCATATTATATAGCAATGATACACAATAACCAGTAATATGTTTATATACAACTTGTGTTTGTTTAAACATTTCTAATTTCATTATTTTACAAAATATAGAATGAGAACTGACATTGAATACTCTGACTGCCATGATGTGATAATATTTTCACAATCATTACTAATATAATTATAGCATAATTATTAATAAAGGAGCATTTATATCAAATTTATTTAACTTTATTATATAACTTTATTTGTCCTTGGCAAATTAATTATAAATATTTATTTATTAGACACGTGCATTAGATTAATTCACACTTTTCGATTGAGCGTGAAAAATTTTAAAACAATTTTCAATAGCAATTTGTGGAAAGGACACATAAGTACCATTCGTCTTCTTTTCCTTCTAGCAGTACAAATTCTGCATAATCTTTATGCATTTGTTAACTATGTCCTGTCCAATAATTTTGATTATTTTCTTGTAGTCTTATATCACTGAATAACTAGGACTTGAGTTGTACTTCCTTCAAGTGTGTACTTAGTAATGTCAATTACAAGCATTTTGATAATGTTTAACTCATTTGATTGTGTACTGTATGATTTATTCATTGTGGTTACCCATGTTTCAATGACACATAAAAGAAATTTTTTGTATCATATTGAATTTATTGAATTTGTTACATAAATCTAGTTAGTATTAAATAATGTATAATTCAATAAGTGTAAAATAATTTTTTTTGGTCACTTTTTTGTTTTTAATGAAAGTAGATTCTCAGTTACGCAATCATTTTCTGACTAAATGACCAACTTCTCATAGATTTATTATAATAAATGATACACATTAGTTTCATAACTTTTTTCTTTTTTTGGAACAAATGACTTTAATTATCTTTGTTGAATGTATCAATATTGGTAATGATATTTAGAGTTCTTCCTTAAATTTCAATTTCAAATCAAATAAAATATTCATTTCAAAGATAAAGCTTGATGTTCTTACATTACAAATAATAATTACTCTAAATTCAGCAAAATAGCTGTATAGGCGAGTATGAAATATAAGACTTTTAGATCTCACAGAAAAAAGAGAAAATTAATTGTTTGCTAAACTTGCATCCAATTAGAAAGCATTTAACTAGAATAAATTAAAGTTGATAAGGGAATATGGTATCTGTAGAAGGCTTAATCATAATTGCTGAGAGTACAACGTTACATCTACAAGATATCGATCGATAACTGCTGATTATGTGAGATCATCTTTACATCGTAGTGTGTAATAACCGTTGAACAGCGAAATCACATATGTGATTGTATGTGACAATGATTAATCAAAGTGTTAAAATTCCTAGATTTGTCGTGTTCATTTTTTAATAATATTTAAAATAAAATTTGTACGTATTACTTTATAAGACATGACAGTTAATACCTTTCAAATATAAAACGTAACCTATATTTTCTTATAATAATTTATTTAAAAGGCATAAAAAGGCACAAAAGCTATTTCTTCGATAGTTTTAAAAAGTTTATGAACCACAGAAATTTTATGCAAGGCAATAATGCAAATTAAATAACAAAATTTAATCAATTACCGAAAATTTACATACCGCTACATTTTTACAATTTCGAATACTTTCCCGTCTTCGAACTCGTGCCTGATAATCATTTAACGAACGCAAATAATTATGTTCTTCCTCTGAAGAATTACTTGATAGACCACGTCGTAGCGTCCCATTTTTTTTACGTGGCGCCATTTTGAAACTTCATTTTATACCTTCAATAGTAACGGTTTTTCAGCCATTATAGAAAAATATGGACGAAAAGCACACATAGAAGGAAAAAATAAGGGAAAATTATTTTGTACGAAAAATTAATTTTACGAACTTACAAACTCGTGCAACATGAAATATAAAAAGTGTTAAATAAATTTCTTGAAAATTCGAAAGATATATTTGATATATAGATATTCATAAGACAGTGATTAATATAAAGTAAGATATTTAATGAGCACAAATTTTTTATTTCTTTTCCTTGTCCTTCTCTTTGTCCTTTTCTTTTTCTTTTTCTTTATCTTTATCTTTATCTTTATCTTTATCTTTATCCTTATTTTGCTGAAGAGATCCAACGGCTTGACGAACAGCTTCAGAATGAGGATCGACACCTGGTAAATTTTCCAAAACTGATTGTAAAAATGCTGGATCAGACATAACAGCAGCATAATCTTCTTCAACTTCCATTGCTTCCTCTTTAAGGGATTCAAGTTCTTCTATAAAAGAAAATAATAGCAATAATAATATATTGTGTACAAATGTTTAAATACATGATCATATACGTATATACGTGTAGTTGTCATACGTTGATCTTGCATAGACATTTGCATTGCAAAAGCAATTTGTTCCTCTTCAGTCATACGTGCAAAATCGGGTGTATTTATATTAGTGGGAGCTGTATTGTCGGCCGTTGAAGACGAAGCTTCTGCACCTTCGAGTGACATAGCAAGTGCACGTTTTAACATTGCCTCTTCATTATGTACTTCTTTAATCGTTTCTGATCGTTTGTTTGTAGTCGTTTCATTAGCCTGTGCACGCCGTGCTTCATCTTCTTGTCGCTGTCGTTGTTCTTCCATAGAAACACGTAGTGCCTATGTAAATAAAACGATAATCATAAATAACATAAAATTGAATTTCACTAAAAAAGGAAGATTATAAAATACAAACTAATGCCAATTCTGGATCCTCATTTGGATCAACACCAAACTCATAGGCAGATCCTCCCATGCCTGTGCCACCCATTCCATCTTCTCCTTGAAGTATAGGAGAAGAAATTAATGCATCAGATAAATGTGGTCCAGGTGGAACTGAGATCAAATAGCTGCCTGTTCCATCTTTTCCATTAAGAGCGTGGATAAAGGTTGCCAATACTTCATTATTACTGCTTTCTTCACCAAAACTAATCACATCCACATTAACTTTCTCCTTTTTTAATCTTTTCGCTAATTTCACAAGTTCTTTCTCATCGATTTCTATGGGACTACCAATAAAGGCCACAATGCGCATTTTATGGTTTCTACCTTGACGATGTTTTAGCGCCAGCTGTTGATTAATATTTTTATTTACAAATATTACAAGTTCTGTGAAATAAATATGTAAATATAAAAGTAGTTATTATACTCACATGCGCAATTCGTATTCCTGTAATTAGATTTAGGTTACCATTTGGTTGTACCTGATGAAGTTTTGATAAAATCCTGCCCACATCGCTAGTAAGCGTAGCTAACACCTCAACGCTGTTTAAAAGGAAAGTTATTACATGAAGGGTGAAAAATATTTCCTACCAGTGGGGTATAGAGTATAGTTTGACATACTTAGCTAACGTTATTAAACCAACGTTGTTTTCAGGATTCGAACGCGTTTTCGAATGACAAAGCAAATTAACAGCATCTTGTTGTGCTTGCAATCGTGTCGGTAAATAATCTCCATTTCTCATATAATCGCTATTGTCGACACTGCAAATACCCCGAGTTATATATTATTTAAAACAGATTTAAAAGAAATTATTTTAACCGATTCATATAACCTATATTTAATTAGTTTACAAAAATGGAAATATTTGATCTACATTTTAAATAATACACATCACTTGTTACATATTTTATCTATGATTATGTTTTGGATCAAATTCTAAGTTCATTAAAGTTTTTTTAAAAAGGAACAATTAATCGCAAATATGCTTTAAAATATTTCAACTTTGCACTGTCATTCACACTATCATTTACAATATTATTGAAATATTATTGCCGTTTGAAAACAAGAGATTTTAACAACATGAGATGTAATGAAATTTAAAAAGAAATATAATATCGAAAATCAAGAAATATATTGCTCATTGTAAATGTACAATAAATAAATTCGAGGACGTACCATATCATTGTACTTTCCAGTACCATCTTGGTTCGAATCACTAAATCGTTTCATTCCGTTTCGTTCCGTTCTGTCATATTTCGTTGCAATCGTCTGTGTTCACCAGTTTCATTTAGTTCCATTCCGTTCCTTTTAATCCATTTGTTTACACAACAATTGGAAAAATTTTCGAAAAATTTCAAATGTTAATGTTTCTTGAAAATAAAAATAACTAATCAATATTGATCGATTCCAAAGGAAGAAAATGGTATTGCAGAAGAAAGGAAAAAATTATATTTTACGTGCGAATAAAATTATCGTACTATATATGTATATGTGCGTGCATGTGCATGTATATAGGTAATCTTTAGTTTAAATACAATACAAAGTATTATTTGATTATGCTTAAATAAAAAATTTGTAACATTATGACGGTAACAAAAGGAAGTAGAACAATAGAAAAGAAATTTAGGAATTAGAAATATAGAAATAGAGGAAATTTGAAAGCGCGAAAAAAAGAAAGGAAGAGAAGATGTCGGTGGTTGAAAGGAGTTAAAGAGTAAAGGAAGAATCGAGGATTTTGTCCAAATGGAGTGTTGAATATTTCGGTGCTTGGTCCATTAATGTTGCTTCTTCGTAAGTTGGTGGCTGATCATTATAACACCTTGACTTTAATATTTTTCTAGTTCGTCTTCTATTATTAAAAGTGCGTATGATAATTATGAGCGGTCCTAAAAGTAACATAACAACGCCGATTGCAAGCATAATTATGGCAATAGCTGTACCAACTCGATTGATAGGAAGGCGTTGCGATTTTGTTTCACTCTTATTGTTTCCTACATCTTTATAGGATATTTCGTTATTTTCATGCTCAAATAAATTTCTTTCATTCAGCCTGATAAAATTAGTAGAACCAAAATCTTTAAATTCAAACGAAACACTTGATGTACTATTATTTATCATAGTGTTTTCTCTCCCGTAAGAATCTTCATTAAAAGCAAGTGGAATAATAACATTCTTTTTGTGATTTATTTTTTCTACTTCATTTTTGTTGTTTGAATGAATTGACGAAGTTTGAATTGCGTATACATTTCTAGCTTCATAGTCATGACGAATTGCTGTTTGGTCCTTAATCATTGAAATTATTTTAGATATTCCATTACCAATACTACTCGTTGTATGAGAGGTATACAAATCACGCGGCCACTGTTTTTTCGATGTAGTGTTAGAATGATCAATAGTAACATTTTTTCGTTGGCTTTCGATTCGAAAGTTTATAATTTTGAGACGATTTTCCGTGATATTTATTTCTGTAAATAATTTATCTTCGTTCCAGGTTGTAAATTTTTCCTGTGAAAATAGTATCATCGAATATTTTCTTCATTTTTATTTTTAAGCGTGCATAAAAAAATAATAAAAGCTATAAGTGAGAAATACTAAAGTAATTAGATAATTTGAAGCAATTAAATGAAGAAATATATATATGTACGCCATTTACATATAAGATATCAATTTTTATCATTAAGAATACGATTGATCATCATTATTATTCAGTTTAAATACCGATTGTTAAATATTCATTTTAACTATAATTAGTAATTATTTATTTACAGAGATGACATTTTCCAAAATATTTAATAATCGCATTAATCGGGTTATTTATCACGAACCGTAACTTCGAATATTTTTCTAGTCGATTAGAGTGTCGAACCTGTATGTTAATTGTGTCATTTTGTGCCTTTGTTCTTTCACATAGGGATATTGCACCTTTTTGTAAAAGTATAATTCCAACAATACTCCAAATAGTTAGCTGAAAGATGATTGTCAATTTTGGAGCCCATTTATTCATTTTTATGTACAAAGACATCTTAAAAAAAAAAAAAAAATGTCTTTCACAGATAACGTATAACTCGCTTGCTCCTGAATCATTAAATAAAAATCAATAATCTTCAAAACGTATCGTTCCATAAAAATTACTTTACTAACTTACTTTAATATAAATTTCACTTTTTCATTCTGAAGATAACCTACTCGTTGCCTGGTAGACTCAATTTGTGGTTTCTGAAAGACTAAAATTACTTTAATGTTTATAAACTTTAAAGAAAAAACAAAATTCTGCACATACACATATATATAAAACATATGCAAGCACGCACGCACGCACGCACGCATACACAACATATATATATATATATAGTTATAATCGCATTGATATCAATGTTTAGAGTGATCTTTAATGAATTGATAATTAATGTTTAATAAATCTATTTTTGAATAAATTGAAAAATCTAAACTAAATTATGCATAATGTTACTTCGATGCCGTTTCTGTGGTTAATGCTCCCAATAAATCTAGCAACATATAGATAATTAATTATAGATAATTAAAGAAAAATAAAATCGTTAGTAGGATTTAATGCTCACATACTCTTATATTACTAATAGAAAAATAGCAAATCCCTATTTTGTATGCATTTATCGTAGTACATACAATATCCATTTTTATTACCTTAAATATTCAGTGCGATAACATATCTCTTTTACCTTTGTTTATCACGTTTCTTCTTCTAGTCTATAAAACACTATATCGAAACATTGTTGATAAAGATTAATCAACACGAACATATTATAGATTTTTTTACATATCCATGTCGATTTATACTAATCGGTCATAACTGTTGCTTTACACTCGTTCAATAGCTTGTTCGACCATTCTGATCGACTAATTGTTCAATCTTAATTTATCGTGAACGAATAATGCATACGTCATACGTTGTGTATACGTAGCTACTTGCTGGACATTACCAATTGTATTTCATAGATTATATTGTTCGTATTCACTATTCAATACAATTGCGTTTACATTTTTTTTTCTTCACTCTTTTTTATTAATTTCCTTGTTCTTGTACATTTAAAATATAATATTTACTATACAGTAATATGAAATCTAAATATATTTACGTAACATTTTGTTCTAGTCATCAAAATGACTAAAAATGGTGATTACAGAAAGCACAATTACTTATTTTAACTTTAATATTTACAGGACCAACTATACGTAGCTGAATAATCGTAACATGTCCTGTTATAATTAGATTTTTATCCTTCACATGAAATTATACATATATATTGTATATTATGGAATTTAATAAAAAATAAAAACATGGAATACTCTTAACAAAAGACGATATAGAAGAAAGATTGAAAAATAAAATAAAATAACGAAAGTACGACAGTTTAACAGTATTTACTAACAAATTTGTATATTATATTCTTTAAATAGTGTATTGGTTATTAACAATTTGCGATATTCGTTTTGTCCAATAATTGAGCAGCGCCATCTGTGGAAGTTGAATAGAATATATGTAAAGCTACTTATCAAAGAAACTCACAATTTTCCCCAAGTTTTTATTTTTAATTAATTTAATGACGTTTTATGTTGAATTTCTTATCTTCGCGAAATATACAATTTTGACAAGTTTCTGAAATAATTATTGTAACAATATTTTTAGTTTGTAATTCCAAATTATTAAAGTATAATTATGTTATACGGCTATGCTAGAGGATTTTTGTACGGTAATGTAAATCTTTCATGTAAGCAACAAAGAATGACTTGTAACTATGAATACACATGTATTCATATGTACTCATATGTGTAAGTATATCTAGTTACAGATAGTATATATGTACAAGTAGTTACAATAAGATTGAATAATGCTTAAAATGCGAGATAGTGAAGAATTTAAACTCGTAACTCGTCGAAAAAAACGTATATCACATAATCGAACAAATTGTAATTTGAGTACTTCTTCCTATATCAACGATGACGATGGTGCTGACCTCAACATTAATTACGAAAGCATTTTTAGGTAAGAAATTTTTATATATGTATTTCGTGAAGGTGTGTATGCATATCTTTTAAATTAATTTTATAATAATTTTCCAGAAAACTACTAGAAGCTGAAGTTGAATTGAAATATTCATCGTTTGGTGATAACATTTTTCATTGTTTGAAAGATTCATTAATTGCTTTAAATGCTAGTGGCATTTCTGATATATTATGCTATGGTTTAGGTCATTTTTCTAGTTGCAGATCTTCTAAATATCAATTGGCATTTCTTTTATCTTTGAAAAAACATTATGACTCTCAGATATATGTATATGATCCAATTTTTTCTTCAATAGAAATTAAGCTTTTAAACGAACTTCATTGTAATGTTATAAAAATTAACGAGGAAGGCAAACGCATTATACGTGATAATATTACATTAGTATATATGCCACATTGTTCGGTACATTTAATTAATAACTTCCTTTATGCAAATTGGTGTAAGAAGTTAGCAAAGTGCATTCTCTTAACAAATAGTTTCTCAATTGTCGTAGACAATTTGAAAAAGACAAATGGATCGACTCTCACAGATTATGTTTTACGTATTCAACCATATGTTACAGAAATTGTTTTACGAAATGATTTCACATATGAGGAAGCATTCAATGACTTAAATATTCATATATTTCTTGATCAGAATATTAGTACGATTCCTGAAAGTTTTTGGAATAAACGAGAGATCCCTTGCTATCAAGATACAGAAATTGACTATTTAACTGCTAAACAAACTGAAGAAATAGATGCTATGAATTGTAATTATATTATTTACATGTTATTAAGTAAATTAGCATTTTGTAACATTACATATCAATTTCTCCAGGCATATTATGCTATTAATATTACTACGTCACATATAAATGTGCTCAATCAAATTTTAATGAATTATGTAAATTAAAAATATACAATTTTCATATAAATTTAAGAAATAGAATGTTAATATTTGAATCGTAAGAAATAGTTCATTCTGTTTGTTATAGATTGCAAGAAAGATGAAACCTAATGCAAAATTACTTCGCTCACTTATACAAGAAATTCGGCAAGTATCATCTGAAAAAAAAGTAAAAAACAACATTATGATTCAATATATATTTGAACAAGCAAGATCACATAGGGAAACATCTGAAGTCCTATGTAAAGCACGAGAAGAGTTGGAAAACTTGGCAGAAACATACTTTTGTTATCTAAATTCTCAACGTATATGTAAAGAAATTCAAGTCCAATATACTGGTAAGGGTGAACGAAGTATCAAAGAAACTGCAGATCTTGTGGGATTCAAATTACCTTATGATCCAAAATGAAGTCTCTTTTAAATAATAATTGAATTAATCTAGATTTATTAGCATACAAAATATCATGAAAAATAATAAGAAGAAAGTACAATTATAAAAGGTATTTGTTAAAGTACAAAATAAATGTTGATTAACTATAATTGACTCATGAGTATTCTTTACGGATACACTTAGCTATAGTTGATAATTGCATATTACTGGTGCCTTCGTATATAGTGCCGATTTTGGAATCTCTGAAATATTTTTCTTGTGGAAAATCAGTTGTGAATCCTACTCCACCCATAAAGTCAATACATTTTGCAGTAACACGTAAAGCTGTTTCTATGTTAAAAGAGATACATGTACGTTATAATTTATGCACAATGTCGATATTTTAATACCCTATAGCTTTTGAGAAAGAAAAGAATAGATATTACCGGAAGCAAAAAGTTTTGCCATAGCAGCTTCTTTTATTACATCTTTTTTAACGTCAACTAATCTGGCTGCATTATATACCAATAGTCTGGCACATTCAAGTTCTGTGGCCACTTGAGCAATTTGATGTTGCATGGACTACAAACAGATAAGACATTTAAAACGTTTCATATTGGTACCCATAACGTTAAAAGTAATTTAATTTTTTTCTTGTACTTGAAATGAGAATATGTCTTTTCCAAATTGCCTCCTTTCTAGTGTGTATGGTATTGTGGCATCTAAGCACCCCTGTGCTATTCCAATCATTTGTGCTCCAATACCGATTCGGCCTTCATTTAAAAATCCTGCGGCATATTTGTATCCATGTCCAAATTGTCCTAAGATATTATTTTCAGGAACCTTAATTCATGAAATGAATAAAGATTGCGAAAATTAAGATCTTTATGCAATGCATTTTCGAAGCTCTTCTGTACATGTTTCACAAAATCAATTCATTTACTCTAACGTTGTCGAAGTGAATCATACAGGTACCGGATGCCTTAATTCCTAACTTATCCTCCGGTTTGGCGACTGTCAATCCAGGTGTATCTCGTTCAACAAAAAAAGTCGTAATCCCACGGTATCCCTGTACCAAAGATTTGTTATTATTATGCGATAGTCGTATTTATGGATCTTTTGCAATTTTAACTTTACTAAATTGCATTTCTAAAATTTTTTCTTAAAATTGCCAAAATTATCATTTAGCAAAGATAAAGATATAGAAAAATGAATTTGGTCAAAGATCGAAGTTTACACAATCGACTATTTAAATGAGTTGACAGAACAACGAATTGACAGAAACCTAATGCGATAAGAATTGTAAAATGAACAAAATCTATCATAGCTTCAGATTACAATTCTATGTGGTATCGTATCAATTAAAGTCGTTACTTGAAGGATTTCGTTATATGTATCTATTCGACAAACATATATTCATTTTTTCAAACTTTAAATTATAAAATCAATTCAGTTAAACTTTGTTTCTTTCCTTTTTCTCTTTTCTAATATCATTACAGATTACATAATATTATACGGTATAATTTTATAATATAATTATAAACATAATTTATAGTATTTAATAATAATTCAATGGAATACAATAAAAAGTATATTAAGCTTACGGCAGAAGGATTTGCGTTAGCGAAAACTAAAAATAATTCCGCAATATCGGAATTTGAAATCCACATTTTTGTTCCATTTATCACATATTCAGATCCATCCCTTTTTGCTTCAGTTTTTAAAGAAAAAGCATCTGATCCTGAACCGGGTTCTGTAAGACAAAAGCTTCCCACCTAGAAAAAAATGACAAATGCGGAAGAAAGAGAAAAACATACATATTTTTATTGAATTGATTTCTTTTACATGTTTTGCTGAAATTTACCGCACTTTAACGTAAGTTCTATTACTTACGTAATCTTGTGCTAATTTCGGCAGATATTTCGCTTTTTGTTCTTCCGTAGCGACTTTAGTGATTAATGAATTCACCAAGGTATTATGGATATCAACTAAAGCTGCTACAGATCCATCAATTTTGGCAACTTCTTCGACTGATAAAATTGTTGTCATAAAGTTACATCCAGATCCACCATATTTTTCTGGTATTTCAATACCCATTAACTATCAATGGATCAATTAAAGATGTCGAGTGCCATTCAAAAATGCAAAAAGAAATTTGTAAGAATAAAGGTAAATATTTCGAATGAACTACTTAGGTTGAAAATCAATATTACTGTAAATAAAAAACTTACACCATTCTCGAAAAGCTTTCGTAGCAGCCCTTCGTCTATTTTACTCTCTTTCTCCATTTTTCGTACAAGGGGAGAAATTTCCTCTTTCGCCAATTTACCAACTAGCAAGTTTTGCAAAATTTATATTTTATATCTATCCATTACGACGTAAAATTTGCAAGTAAAAATTAAATACAAAGTTGAGTTTGCATCCTCATAAGTAAATAAGCAATCTACTACGAAATATTCGATAATAATAACAATTACCACTTTCTTTCATTAACAGTTCCTCATCTGAAAATTGGGATAAAGGTCCAGGACAGTGATTCATTCGTGCTACACAAGCACTGATGTGCCTTTTGGTACATATTTTTCGTGATATCTGAAAATTGATTTCATTGGTCTATTGTCATTTTTAAATACGTATATTATGACTATATGAACTACGTTTCTAAACTATTTCTTGTTGAAGAACGATATCTAATTAATATAAACAAATTATTCGAATACATATTTAATTCATAAAATTGACACAGTTTCTATATCGTTATAAAAATAAAGTAAAATATTTAAGCAATACAATCATGAATCAATACATGAAATGAATAGAAAAAAAAAGCAATAAAAGTAAAATTTATAATCCTTACGTGCCACGTCATCAAATTAAAATTATACGTTATTTCTTCCTTTTGTATTGTATTGGAGTTATTAAAGCAACTGATTTAAATTTGCTTAATCACTGTTATTAAACAGTGTTCAAAAGTTATGCGAACGGTAGAAACTTTTATATGTACGTACCTGTTCAATTAAAGATGTATATAAATTCATGTTCAGTTTAGTATCTATATTTTAAATTGCAAAATACAAATTAATTCCGATGACATTCACAAGAAATATAAATTGATGATATATGAAATATGTTAATATTTATAAAAATCCAATAACTCCGAAAATGAGAGAAAATGTAAATCAGTGCTGTTCGATCTGAGACTAGATCGGAGACTGTAGTATTATCTCGATCGTAATATCGTACATAATATGCCGATCTTGAAGTTTCACTTCCTGTTGATTTTATACATGTATAAAGAGACCAAACAGGTTCTTATGTAATAAGAAGGATGATGTAAATTCTTCTTAATGAAATGTCCAAAACGTAATAATTACTATTTATGTAATACATTTATTAAAAATTATAAAGTTTCTATATTTATGTGTGTTTCAATTGTGAAACATTGCACACATATATGGATTTATATATACTTAATTATTTAGATATATCTTGAAAAATTGTTTTATCTAGTATATATAATTGTATCTATGTAAAATTTATATTGTTCGAAATCAGGCTTTCATAAGTTATAAAAACAAATTATTTTCGATGTTTCTGCTTAATATTCTGAACGATTTGAAAATTTCTAAATAATTGAAAAATAAGTAAAAGAAAATGAAAAGTGGCTTGGAGATTATACGGATATATTTTTCTTCTACGATATGCTTTAACATGATGTTTTAATATTAACCACTACGCGAACAATTGAGTTCCCGTTAAATCTAGAAATGGAAATACATCTTGTACAAAGTACAATTGAATTTCACTCACATATTTATCAGTGTACGTTAATCTTCTAGTTGTTTCAAAGATTTGGGTTTATTTGTAATTTAACTTCTTCATCGAAATATATTAGCTCAGCTTAATTAATTCACCTGTTTTACGCTAATCGCCTATTTTCCAAATATCAAAAATACATTATCACATTAGAATTTCAGTCTCTTCGTTATAGTAACGGTTTCAAATTAATCATTATTTATTAGTATATGTATACCCTTCTAAAATCTAATAAAAGACGTTATTGGAAATTTTTCAAGTTATGTATCGCAAATCAAATACATATATATACACATATATATTACAATTGGTGAAAGGATACGAAACGGGTATCAAGTATGTAGATGAATCGACGAATGAATAAATGCATAGAAAGTGTGCAATGCATTAGAATACATGATATCATTTGTTATGACTATTGTACATAAACCTATATAATTAAGGAAATATTTTAATAATTTGTAATAATAATTAACATATCACGCAAAATTAATCGCGAGCAGAATTTTAAATTCATCGACAAATATATGCTGGTTTAGTTTTGCTGTACTCATGATAAATATTTTACATATTTTATATTGTCACAGTGACAAAAAAAATGTCAAACATTTTCAATGAGTGGTATGACATTGACTTTTGATGACTTTTGGTACGTACATATTATACGCAATATCATTGGTTGTATAAAACTCGAATGTTGATTGGATACCTAGCTTAAAAGACAGCCAACCAGATGGTATATTTTCAAGAAGGGATCTTTCGTTGGATTACTCTTGAAGGCTTGTAGATCAGTTGCGCATCAGTATTATGCGCACAATCTATGTACGTATGTATAATTAGTTGGAGAGAAAGAAAGTAGGTACATGAAGTAAAGACGAAGAAGCTTAGTATTGATAACGAATTTGTAATAAATTATTTACAAATATTAAACTCTGTATATGGTCAAGGGAAGTTTAAACATGAAAATTTCGACTAAGATGAATACAGCTAGTAAATAAATTAAAAAATCATAGGTTAAAAATTATAATTGTTCATAAGGCTGAATACAAAAAAAAATAAAAAAAAAAATAAAAACGTAGAACTGGAAGTGAGTGCATTGAAAGTGGAAAGGAGAAGATAGAGGTGGAAGTGGAAGTGGAAGTGGAAGTGGAAGTGGAAGTGGCGGTGGTGGTGGTGGTAGTGGTGGCGGTGGTAGAAATAGTGGTGGTGGCAGTACCAGCTAACCAGGAGGTGGAGGAGGTTTGGGGAAGGTTTGCCAGCCGCCGGAAGAGCATCGACGGCGACGGGGGCGGGGAAGCTGTCCACCGAACGGAACGACCGCTCGGTGATACGAGTCGCAAGTCGAACGGTTCACGAAACGAATACGGATATATCGATTATCAACGATAGTTGCCGATTTTGTGTTAGGTAAGTCTCATTGAATAATGTTAGAAAATATCACTATAGATACAATTTACTTCGAAACTTGCAGTGCTGTTAAAAGACGAAAGAATGAAGTTCTAAATAACTGACACGAATGACGTAGCGTAAGGGGTGTGTCGTGATGATTGGGCGGCAATCTTAGTAGATTTTTTGTATATTTGTAGACACTTTTCAACGATACGTAATCCCCAAGTCATAGGAATCCTATTTTTAATCATTTTTAGAATATTTCGTAAAAGTACGTTGATAATTACTGTCAGGATACTCGCTGTCATAATTACGCCATTGAAAACCATTACTCTCCATTGCTGTATCGCCATTTGCATTGTTAAACCATTGACCTTCTTTTCGTACTTATGTTCGTTAAGTATGAAGTTTAACCGAAAGTTTACGCTTCAACGTGGTTGTAATGCTATTTTATATTTCCCTTTTTCATTTGATACAATATTTTGTTGCATTATATATATATATATATTTGATGGAAAAGCATGATAATAAAAATAAAAATTACGACGTTTATATTGGGTTTTCATTTGATAAATTTGAGAATTCATACTATTTTAGTATATATATATATGGATAATAATTTATAATAAAAACTATCAGGTTTTGAGAAACATGTTCATCAATTTCTTCTTGTCATTTTCTGTATGTATTTTATCCATTTGTTATATAGTTGGTAATGAAAGGATAATCAATTTTTAACAAGATACAAATAAAGTAAAAATGAATTTGCTTTTCAATGTCCCCGATGTATACGCATGCGCGCAAATATGAAATTTACTCACATTTGTATAGAGTAACAAATTGACACATACGCATACGCACGAGGGTGGGCGCGCGCTCATACAGATAAATGCGCGCGTGCGCGCGCACACACACAGAGGTCATTTGGGCGTATTTACACGAATAACCATACGCTGAGTTCGTTTCGACGTCCCTATGATCGGATTCGTACGCAGGAATAAAATGTCAGCATACCCCATGTATGCACACGCGCGCGCGTAAGTGTCTCAAGAATTTCATATTGTCTCCATTATTTTTACGAAAGATAATTACGAAAGAAAGTGTAAATACGAATGTAAATGTTTCTTTACAATAATAAGCGACCATTTTTCTTACAACTCCAGTCTACCGGTGTTGCAATCTATCGTCGCTTGGAAATGAACTTGCTGTTCTCAAGTTTCGATTCTATAGAAAGCATGTTCACCTGTGCATCGAGCAGTTTATGGTAGTTTAAACTTTTTGTTTCACTTTTTTTCTTTTTATCCGAATGCGTTTCATTTCAATTCATCGGTAATTATAGTTTTTTATTTCACTAAGTGTGCTGGGATTAAGTTTTTTGAATACTTTAATTCTAATTCTATGAACTTTTACAAATTTTGTTGCATATTTATCAATGGTACTACGATATTCGATTATTGGAAATTTGTTTGAAAATAGTAATTATTAGTAATAGTGGAAACTGTATCTGGATGAAATACGACATTTGATGTTTCATTGTTTTAACGATTAAATACTCATAAAAGGAATTTATTTCTTGCTTTTGTGTTTTTTCCTCATATTAATACATAGAATGTAATGATTCCGCCTTTCATCGGACAAACGTAGTACCGCCCAATGAATAACGATAGTGAGCTATACGTTTTAAGTTATGACATCATCGTGCCGAGAACAGCGGACGCATCGTATTAAATATCTCGCGCGCAATACGCGCATTCGGTTTACTATTCTCGATAATTTTATACGTTACCGGTATTTTTGCATAACTAATACTTTGTTATAAAATATCAACGAATCGACGAAATTTAGTTGTATCAAATTCGAACTGTTTTGACTTGTTTCTTTATTGGAAGATTTTTATGTCTGGCAAAAAGCATTAAAATTTACATGCAAATTAAATAACATTTGAGGAAGCATAAAATTTATCGTCATGTCAACAAAGATGGTAATACAACACAATGGTGATTGGCAGCGAATAGTCGGAATTCAGTTGGTGTTATATCGTTGATAAATAACGTTGACGAACATTAATTGAAGGAATTACATGACTTGGTTATACCGAATTATGTTCATATACAGCATATTTTTATATGCAATTTGTTTCTAATTTAGAATTAAAATAGAAAAGATAAATATTATATCTTATATTGTTAATGAAAATATAGAAACATATGATTTACGTTTTTCGTGAGTTTAATAATGTGCGTTTAATAATAAAGTTTATTATTAAAACGAATTGAACTGTTTGTAAACGTAATGTAAGAAAAAATTTGGTCATGACCAAGAAGTGTATTGATCTTTATGCCCGTGTACTATTATAAGAAATATTATTTTTGTTAACACATGTAAAATATTAATGATTACCATATTCGTGTACTTGTTTTGGAAAATTTATTTGTCCAAAATTTCTTTAAGGTCAGATACACTTTGCACAACCGTTTATACTTCTTTGTTTGTATCCAAAATTTTCACTATTTAATCGATAAATTGAAAAAAAGGAAAAAAGAAGGAAAAACTATTGTTTGTTTTGAAGTGGCAGTTAATATGTTATATTGTAACAATGATTTATTGGAATGTTAGAATTTTAGGGAAATATAAATAATATTTTCCTTTCAACAATTGTGTGTATAATGAAGCTATTCGGTTTAACAAAATCGATAAAACGATAAAGAAGGAATTGTAGAAAATTGCCATAGATTCGGTGGAAGTGCAGATACTATATGTATAGTTTCGTGTAGACGATAAAAGAATTTGTAGAACAATCTCTGCAGTTTGCCTATTATTTACAGTAGATTTCGCGGAAGTCATAGATTTAGGTTAAGCATACGCTTCCGAATTATACGGAGCTGTTAAGCAAGGTTATTAGTGATACTAACGTACTAACGTATGGATATGAGAAGGTATATAACAAAAAACACGTACATTTTCAAAAGTTATGCAACGAAAGGGTCCTCATATTTTTTTATGATTATATTTGCGTTGCAAGTATCCACGTTAAAACTCATTTTCATCTATTCTACAGAATCGTAATATATGACATGCGATAATCAAGATATATTTTATGGAAATAGATTATTATATAAATTTGATAAAGTAATATATTTTGAAAAATATGATACACAATACAAGATATTAGGAGGTGTAAGAAAGTGAAAGCAAGAGAACGAACGTAGGGCCAGACGATGGGTTCACGTGATATAAATAAACGTAGTCAGAATTTGAGAAAAGGGAATTGTGATTTTAGTCACTCTAGGGATTCTTGTCATATCCCCCTACTGTCCTACGCGCTTGACGCACCTTATTCTACTTGGCTGTTACTCGCAACTTTATTGATCGTTTGCTGTCTTCTGTCAGTTTTCTTCCGTAAGTTATTTTTCACATATGAAATGAGAAAAAAAACAGCTAAAAACTATTTTTTTCCAATTGGGGATGAAGTGTAATATTATATTATACATAGTAGAAATATAAAAAAGCAAAAAGTAAATAATACATGTTATTTAAACGAAAAAATAATTGTTCCCAATTGTACAAAAGTTTTCATTTTACTCTTTAACTTTGAGAAATATATCAAAACATGTATGTATTAAATTTAAAATATTTTGTTTTAGTCGGTATTCAACGGCGGGGGTGGAAGGAAGTGGCGGAGGAGGAGGAGGTGGAGGTGGAGGTGGAGGACAGCGGCGACGATAGTGGTGGTGCTGTCCGGTAGTGACGACGGCGACGACAGCAGTGGTGGTGGTAGTGGTAGTGGTGACGGTAGTGGCGGCGGTGACAGTGATAACGACAGTGGTTAAAAACACGAAAAGCTAAGAAACAATATAAAAGAAAAATTTTATTTAGGAAAGAATAAAGAGAAATTATTAAAAAGGAAAATACGTAAGAAGTAAGTAACAAGGATGGCAGATATAAGTCAACAGCAACCGCTATCCGAACCTCATACGAACGGATTAATGGACGGTTTAACAGAAGAAGAGAAGAGTAAGATGCGGCCTGCCGATATCGATGCAGTAAGTTTAGAAAACTAAACTTTATTCTTACGTACCATGTGTACATATGTTGAACTTTCCGCTCAAACTGTCGAGATTTGTAATCTTCAGATTGTTATACACGATAGTCCTATTATATGCATCATTAATTAACAATTAACGTTCATCACTAATGACATACGAATCTATCGAGACGAAGTACATCAAAAGTATACCAAATACATCAAAATCATGATTTTTATTTTTTTATTCATAGGATATGAGGGAAATGGAAAGGAGGAAGAGAGTTGAAATGATGATGAATTCGCGACTTTTTCGAGAAGAATTAGAACGCATAATTGAGACACAGATGAAAGACGGTGCTGGACCATCAGGTCTGCTACAGCAAATCTCTGACATGATGGGTGCACAAGGTGCTCGGTTTAATGGAAATGTGTTTAAAAGTGAGTTGGTTGTACTATTACTAATTGTTTAAATATTTTATCAAATATATTTAATTTTGTTGTAGATTCAAATTGTGTATTACCCATTAATGATATACGTGGTGTAGAGAGCATGGGTTATGCAAAGGGAGAGAAACTGTTGCGCTGCAAATTGGCAGCAGTATTTAGATTGCTTGATCTCTATGGTTGGACCCAAGGTGTCGGTGGACAAATTACAGCTCGTTTAAATCAAGACCAAGAGCACTTCTTAGTTAATCCATATGGTTTGTTGTATCACGAAGTTACAGCTTCGAGTTTGATTAAAATTGATATGCAAGGAACGATTGTGGAACAAGGAACAACCAATTTTGGGGTTCATGTGGCAGGATTTCAATTGCATTCAACGATCCACGCTGCAAGACCAGATATTAAGTGTATTGTTCACATTACCACTCCGTCCGTTACTGCTGTAAGTATAAAGCTGTATCTTTCTTTATTTTTCAAATATATCTGTTAATTATATTTTCAAAAAAATATTTTTCTTTATTTCATGCCCCATCAGATCTCGTCACTAAAGTGCGGATTGCTGCCAACCGGACAAGAGAGCATAGTAATAGGAGAAGTAAGTACACATCAATATATTGGTGGATTTTTTGAACCTGAGGAAAAAGAGAAGATAGCAAGAAATCTTGGTCCAATGAATAAAGTTATGCTGTTAACAAATCGCGGTGCTCTCTGTTGCGGAGAAACTGTCGAAGAAGCTTTCTATAACGTTTACAATATGGTCCTAGCTTGCGAAACTCAGTTGAAACTAATGCCCGCTGGTTTGGATAATTTAAATCTTATTTCTGAAGAATGTAAGAAAGCTATATTCGAAGCATCGAGAAAACCACCAACACCGCAACAAACGGTTCCGATGTCTGAAACCACGGTTCTTGCTGAAAAACTTGAAAAGCGTTGGCGTATCGGTGGAACTGAATTTGAAGCGCTTATGCGGATGCTTGATAATGCAGTAAGTGTACGGGCTCTCTCTTTTTCTTTTTTCTTTTCATTCTCTTCTTTTCCTTTCATTTTTGATCTTTTCCCAGAAAAATCTTATTTTTATTTATTAATTATCGAGTGCATATTCCTTAAATGTTGATTCGATACAAATGATATAAATTGAATCATTCACAGGGGTTCCGAACTGGTTATATATACAGAAATCCATTAGTGAAAGGGGAACCTCCGCGACCTCGAAATGATGTTGAGGTGCCACCAGCGGTCTCGTCTTTGGGGTATTTACTCGAAGAGGAAGAACTTTATAAACAAGGGTAAATAGATTGATTTGTTATATAAAAATGATTTATAATTATCAAATGAAATTTTCAATTATATTTTTGATTTGTTTTTATAGATTCTGGAAAGGTGGTCGTAAAGGCACAGATAGGTCACGTTGGCTAAATTCACCCAATGTATATCAAAAGGTTGAAATACTAGAAACGGGAACTCCAGATCCGAAGAAAATTACAAAGGTAGAAGTCATCACTTTTGAGAACAAAAATGAGTAAATTTAATCATGTGTTTCTAAAATGAAAATCAATAAAATGATACCAGAAAATAAGAAAATAATATATAAAAAGGAGCATAAAATTTGTGCAAAGGTTTGAATTATATCTTATATAATATTATCAAAAAAGTATAATACCTTCTATGAGTCAGTGTCAACATTTACAACTATTTTACATGAAAATGTTGTTATATTAATAATTTTTTAAAATATTGTTTTCCAAAAAGTAATTACTATTGTTAATCGGCAAAGATAAAGATAGTACATGCAAGTTTTTAAAGATATAACTTTCCTCGATTAGAATGATAGAGCAAATGAATCATATTGTTTGATATTATTCATCGTTTTCTTTCAATATACTTTACTGCATGTATTTACTCAATGATAAAAGGAAATCTTATATCAAATCTAATTGAAAATAAAAATTCAAGATTACATAGAAACATTAATTTCTCCGGTTCAATTGTATTGCATTATTTGCTCGTTATTTCTAATCTCTAGTAATATTAACGTACTTTCGATACATTCCAATTTATGATAACGATAAAACTGTGCAGTGCATATAGAAAGATGAGATGGGAAGGGAATATAATTACTTGATTTTTAAGACAAAGAAGCTTATAATAGCTTTTAACGATCTGCTTATTATGACTAGTGTAAAATGTAATTCTAAATAAATATTGCTATGATACTTTATGGATCTTTTAGTGAAACAACTAAAGTTATAACAGATTTACTGCACTTCTCTCTTGTAGCTTATTGGTATATAAATAAATAAATATATCTCTTCTGTTGATCGTGTATAGGTAATTTTTTGAAAAGAAAAGAACCCTTTTCTTTGCTTTATAACAGTGCGACTATATGTATGAATACAAGAGGAAGAAAATACAAAGAATCACGTTAAATTTATGTTATGAATTTATATTTTGATGATCAGTTCGATGAGCAATGATAGCCTTATTCATGAGCATTTTCTCAAGTTTATGGCATTTTAGTGTTGCTGTGTAAGCATCGAACTTAATATAATCATACAATGTGCATGGATATTGACCATTTATGTCATTGACCGATTCACATTCGAAACTGTGTATGAATGTGTGCCTGTTCAAATCGTGTCGTTGAGGGGATGGTTATTAATCTCTTCGTCCCACTGCATTTACAAAACCAGATCGATCGACCCTATAAGGTGTTAGAAAGGGCAAAGGAGAGAGAGAGAGACGAGAGAGAGGGGGGAGGGAGGGAGGGAGGGAGGGAGATAGGGTGTCGGCGCGATGCGTTTCTGCCGGATCGCATAAAGACGTTTATCGCGGATCGAGCGCATCGATGGGACCGCGGGTGGAAAAAAGGAAAGGAAAGGGAAAGGGAGAGAGGAGCGTGTGGTTTGCTCCGGTTTGGCTCGGGCTAACTGGTATAATTAGCGATACGGCGTTGTCCGGCGGAGG